>NC_063192.1:8718604-8921104 GCF_017589495.1 Alosa alosa
GCTGCTGCTACTACTGCTACTGCTGCTACTACTACTGTAGCTACTACTACTGCTGCTGCTGCTGCTGCTGCTGCTGCTGCTACTACTGCTACTACTACTACTGCTTCTGCTACTACTACTGCTACTACTACTACTGCTGCTGCTACTACTACTACTACTATCTACTACTACTGCTGCTACTACTACTACTACTACTACTGCTGCTGCTACTACTGACTACTACTACTACTACTACTACTACTGCTGCTACTACTACTACTACTACTACTACTACTGCTGCTACTACTACTACTACTACTACTACTACTACTGCTACTACTGCTGCTACTACTACTACTACTGCTGCTACTACTACTACTACTGCTACTACTACTGCTACTGCTACTACTACTACTACTACTGCTGCTGCTACTGCTGCTACTGCTACTACTACTACTACTACTACTACTACTGCTACTACTACTACTACTGCTACTACTACTGCTACTACTACTACTGCTGCTGTTGTTTCCCTACTCCTGCACACTGACCTTCAAGTTTCTGATGGGAAGTTGGGAGGCATGGTGAGACGGGGGCGGAGATTTTTTTTGGAGGGGTGTTTGCATCTGACAGGCTGCAGTCGGGCGGCAATGACCTCTGACCCCCTTATCTAAAGCCGAATCGCCAGGTCGGTCCCACCCCCCACTCCCCCTGGCCACCAGAGCCGTCTAGCACCTGGGCCTGCCGTGCGTGTGCCGGCGGGGTCCACCACCGGCCACAGGGGGAGCCGCCGGCCCTAATCTCTTAATACCTCACTGCCTCCTCCAAGGTGACCCGCGCCACTGCCGCCGCCACCACTGCCCGCTCCACTGCCACCGTCCAACAGGTTCACCGGCCCACGGTCACATACGGATGGAGATGAGAGGGGGAAGGGGGAGAGAGGAGCGATGGAAATGTGTGTGTGTGTGTGTGTGTGTGTGTGTGTGTGTGTGTGTGTGTGTGTAAGCCAAAACCAGAACAGCAGGGTTGTTTAAAACATATGCTGGTTCATGAAAAAAAAAAGCTTCTCATGCCAACCGAGAGAGTTTACTTTTAGCGGTCACATGCCCTATAAACACAGCATTCACATCACATTCACACATTCACATCTTTTAGTAGATTTGTGGTAGATATGGAAAAAAACTTTTGGCTTGGCTTTTTTTGCTCCAGGTGTAACTAAGCCATGTGTGATTTGGAGGACTTAAATGTTCTGAGCAGACATTTTCAAGTTTGTTGGGGCGTGAGGACAGACATATTCTCAAACAAGCTGAGAGAGCTCTGAGTTCAAAATGCTCTGCTTTGTGGCAGTCTTGTGCTTGTCAATTTCAAATATAATACCCCAGAGATGAAAGCAAAGAAATGAAAAAGGCACAGTTGAATGTGTATGGGATAAAACATAATGGCACAATTTACCCAAATCGCTGTGCCATATCCTCCAGGTCTCTCCGTCTCACGGTCTGAATAATACCCGCAGATCAATACAGGAGAAATCCTCGCCAGCTCCTGTATAGGTACAAAAGCAAATGAATCGATACAAGGTAATCTTTAAGGTAGCAACTGTTAAATTGTGACAGATGCAAACTGGTTTCATTTTATTTTTGTCCAGGGAACGGCATGATTTGAAGCTAGCTCTTGTGCATTCCCATATTCAGCATTTTGCCTATTCTCTCTCCTTGAATTTGAATGGCAAATCAATTCCTGTAGAGTAGAGTGGTGTGGCAGGGGGTGAGTTGCAGTTCCTGCATGGACTGTAGTATTTCCTTTCTTTTCTTTTTCTTCCCCTCTTGCCATGTTTCTGTCTGTGTGGAAAGTCTGATTGTGTTGATCTGCAGAGCTCCTAGTGTTCCATGTGGGTTTGTGTATGGATGAGCAGTGTGCTGAAAGTGTCATTCTCACAGCTGACCTTGGAGAGAGACAAGGAAAGAGAGAGCAAGGGAGAGACAGGGAGAGAGGGGGATGAGAGAGGGGGGGGGGGAAGCCTTCCTGATTGAGAGCCCCTTTCGCGTGCTGTGGGAATGCGAAGCCGTGATAATGACCCTCATTTTTGGCTAATCTGAAGGCTGTTTTTGAGTTGGAGCCCCACGCGCATTAGGAGCTATGGGCAAGGTGAAGACGAGACCCAGCTATCTGCTAAGCTTCTGCCTCAGCCCGATTCTCTCCTGTCTGTTTTTAGGCTGGGGTAAAATAACTCTTTATCTCCCCCCTCCCCCCCCACCACCACCCTGGAAAACTAATCTCTGCCTCACAATTGCCAGTCGTTCATTAGGAGGGCTTCCAATGCCGCATGAGAAGGAAAGGCAATTTAGAACCAGAGCTTCATGGACCTGAAAATGGTGTTTAGTGTTGTGCTAATTTGCTTTGCTTTGCAATGCTAATTATCGTACAAAAATAAATATTGATGAAAGCCTACATTTCCGTAGATACCCAGTTTCTTAATACGAGTCAAATTAATTTACTGACTTAAATGGCTAATTTGTGTACAAAAATCTTGAGATGTTGTGTGCCACAAAAACAAATGTAATGATATTATGTGTGGAAGCAGAGAAATTGGTATAGCGTATACGTCAGAATCACTTTCATTTCACATTAAAATAATGACAAGCCAGAGTTCAATTAAGGACACGCATGAGCTGATAAGGTGATTTATCATGCCACCCGATCAAACCAAACAAACACTAGCAAACACAGAGACGTATTTCCATAAAGTCTAATTCAGACATTCTATCCGCCAGTCTCTACTGGGTTCTTTCAAATAGCTGGGGGACTCGATGTCAAAAACAAAATAAAATAAAAATGTTAACAACACTATTGTGCTTGTTAATAAACGTATCATTCTGTATCAATCTGTTAGCGCAGATGCTTGGTGAAGGTCCCCCGTGCGTTGGGTCTCTGTTCTCTTAAGTGATGGCTGTGACAGCGCTCTCCTGGCATGGCCGTCCTGGACATCTCCCTTGTGGCAAAGAATCACGAAGTGGGCCCTCGTTGCTCATCCAAATGTGAATGAATAATGCATTTGTCAGCCAATTAGGGGCTCTTGATGAGACCGTAATGGTGACTGATAAGACCCTTCTAATTCCCAGACAGAGGTTTTGTCACGGCTGATGGAAATCACAAGCTTTTCTTGCAATTAATTACCAATATCTGGCAGATTTCAAGTGATGCTGAGGAGCAGATAGGAAATGGCACCGTATCGGTCTGTTTCCGCCACGAGCCTGAGTTCATTCTCCTGGCCTCCATGAAAAATCCGAGGAAAAATCATAGTACCCTTGACACTGCATTTACTGTAGGTTACTTTGAAACTATGTGTTCATTCCAACTATTGCTAAATCACTGATTAACATGTTGCATGAGACTAAAGCATAGAGTAGCAGTAGCATGAGGACGCTTAGGAAATTTCAAAGCACACATTGATTGGTTGTTGAGGTTCCAGGATAGTAGAGTACACCATGAATTACCCCAGACATTGATGATTTCTGTGATCTCACAGAGGACCCATGCTACCTGGCTCAATGCCCATGGGTCTAACACGGTGAATCATGGGTAACATTTACTGGTCACACACTCGCTACCCCGGCCAACCCTCTCCCTAGTCCCTACCCTTCCCCGACAGCAATATCGAACCACTGCACCTCTTCTCTACTGCGCACATGTAGCCGAGTGCCTCCACCTCCCCTTGTGAAGGTTGTCTTTATAGGAGCGTGTCTAAATGGCAGCAGCCTCCTGCCTGCACACGGGGCTAAAAGATGACAAAGCGTGCGAGTGAAGAGCTCGCAGCGTGCTGTCATCCCCGCCGTGTCAGCAGGCCTCTTACATAGATTAATGGCCGAGGTAAACTGAATCTGGGGTGTGGGGAGTGGGGAGCGGGAGTAGGAGTGTGGAGGGGGAGGGGGAGCAGGGGAGGGAGAACAGAGATGGTTGAATTGCTTGGAGCCCTGGAATGTGTGGAGAACAGAGGAGAGAGGAGAATAGAGAGGAGAGGAGAAGAGAGGAGTGTAGAGGAGAGATGAGAATAGAGAGGAAAGGAGAGAGGAGTGGGGAGGAGAGAGGAGAATAGACAGGAGAGGAGAGGAGAGGAGAGAGGAGTGTAGAGGAGAGAGGAGAATAGACAGGAGAGGAGAGAGAAGAGAGGAGTGGGAAGGAGAGAGAAGTGGAGAGGAGAGAGGGGAGGGGAGGAAAAGAGAGGAGAGAAGAGTAGAGAGGAGAGGAGAGAGGATAGGAGAGGAGAGGGGAGAGAAGACAGGCAGGCAATGGCAGGCACCGTGCCGTGAGTTCAGGAGAGGCGGCGGGGGGGTCGCCGAGGTGTGGCGGAGGTGATGAACTGTAATTGCTCGCATCCTCCCACCTGCCCCTCACAACGGGCCAGAGGAAAAAAAGACACCAGGAGCAGATGGAGGGAAAGAGGGACGGGTGTCAAAGCACCGCAGACGGAGAGTTGGGGGGGGGCATTGGGAAAGACGTGATGGGCTCTTCTGTGTTACAAAAGAAGCAGCACACAAAAAACGCTCATAACTCCCCCGATCTGCAGTGGGGCAAGACACTGGTGGAGCGGAAGCCCACCTGCAGAAGACGAGAGGGAAGTGGATGTTTTTGGAGTTGATTGGCGGGGGATTAGCACACCGCTTGTGGCTTTCATAAATTTTGAGTCACTCACCTGCTCTCTGTTTGTCTCCTGAGCTGGGACTGCGGAGGAAAGTTCTCACTTTCTGTTGGCTGAGTGAAATTTTTAATGAGAAATGAACCCTTAACTTGTTTTGCCTGAGTGTGTGTGTGTGCGCGTGTGTGTGTGTGCCTCAGACAGAGGCAGAATATGTATCACATGCGAGAAGGGATTTCTGTGTCTACAGTAGTTCACACGTGAGACAGAAGTGCATTCAGCACATGTCATATTTGCCGTGGATCTATTGATATCAGTGCAGCCTTGAATATTCATTAGATGACTGTTTGCGGCTAATTTCTCTTGGGAGGCCCGAATCAGTGAGGTAATCTCACTGATTCAACTTTTAAAGTGTGTAGTGTGTAGTCATCGCCCTCTGGCTTGTTAATTGGCACAGTTTAGTCGGCATACGTAACTTTATTTTGGTTAATCAGCACCGCTCGATGAAGTCCAGTGCCCAGAATCTGACAGTTTAATATTCAATGCATAATTTAAGCACTATCTGTCATTGTGAGTAGTGCATCTCTACCTGATTTAAGGCTTTACCTCCAGCGAGCTGAATGATTAAAATTATATAATTCCCTAATGGCCCAATAGCTTTCACTGAAGCAAATTTTTGAAGATTGTTTTTTTATCACTGCCTCAACCTTCAACTGTAACACTAGAAATGCACCCAAAGAGCTAAACGGAAGGAGGAGAGGAACGCCGCCCCTTGAAAGTAGAGAGTCATCTTCATTCGCTCACACTTTATTTTTCAAAGTCACACCCAGCGAGGCTGTTATTGATCGGTGCGGATCAAGGACAAATGCCAGGGCCACCCCGCCGAGAGCAGCCCGCCAGAGGGAGACTGACAAAACACACCGCACGTCGCCCAGGTAAGACGGCGGGCAGCTCTGCTGCGCTTGCATAATCCAGCTGCCTCTCGCTAAAGTGGCCTCCCACACGTGCCCCTCTTTACATGAAGGGGGGTTGGCCATTGTCGGGGAAGTTCTTTTTTTTCCCATCTGGAAAAGGTCACACTTAGACACCAGTGAGAGAGAGAGAGGGGGAGAGAGAGAGAGATTTATAACCTTCACTTACTCTGTCGTTTTCATTATATTTTGGGTGTTTCAGGAATGCAGGTTGGCATTAACCGTAAAACAAGTTTACTTAAGCACTTCTGCCCTACATCAATTACTGCCTGTATTAAAAACTTAGCCATTTTATTACAGTTTCAGTTCTGATGACTCACTTCTAAAAGAAAGCGTCCAGCACTTCCGTGTGGGGTCACAGGAAGTTCTGTGATGATTTATGTGGTTTGATTTGCCTCCACCTCCTCACCATTTCATTCATAATGTGTCCCTCATATGACCCTCAGTGGCCTGACATTTTCAATTCACAGCATCCCCAGGACTGTAGCGACATGACTTACAATTATGACAGAAGAGCAGTTTGTAAAGGTGAAACAAATTGAATAGCTTAAAGATTGTTATTACATTTTTTCATATGGCACACTGTCATCACTGCCAGTATGGGGAAAACTCCAAATTATTATGATTGAAAAATATTATCTTGGAGGTGAATATTTAAATTCTATTCACTAAATGAACTTTGTTATCTCATAACATTCTCTGGTCTTCGTTTTAATGTAAACCCATGTTGAGAGAAAAAAAAAAATAACATCAACACATCAATCCCACTCTTTAGAAAGAAAACAAGTTGTCCCTTTCTGACGCCACACTTTTTTATGTCATGGCAAAAGGAAGGAGCAATCAAGTTGTGAGCCAGGGTGAGCAACATCTGAAATTATTTAATTTACTTGGCCTTTGCTTAGCTGGTGAAGTTCAGTGTCATCAGCCCAAATGTCAAGCCACTCTCCTCACAAGACAAACAAGAGCAAAATGATGGAAAGCAGGAGGCAGCAGCGAGAAGACGCCTCCATCTTCAGTCTATAAATGGACCTACTTTTCAATCCGGAATGTTCTCTACGACATAAAGTATGCTGAGACAACTGTAAACTAAATTTGACTAAAGCATCTTATGTTTTATAATTGAAACTCAAGCTTCGTGATGAGTCTCAGTTGTGCAACTCCACATCCTTCCAATTAAAAAAAAAAATGCATTTAGTGATTCAAGAGCTGCAAGCAAACTTCTAATCCCCTGGGTTTGTTCTCCTGTTTCACATTGCTTTAGTATTCTGAGGAACGTGTTTGTTTGTTTGTGGCAGGGGAGGAGAAAACTTGGCTGCTCCTAATTGCACATATCCATCTCAAACACACGAGGGTTACAGACAGGATTATCAAAATCCTCCCTGAGTGGAAATCAATAGATGGCAAGGAGAGTAGAAGAAGAAGCAAAGGATGAAGAGCAAGGAGGAAAAAAACAAACAAACAATCAAACTAGCAGACAGGTGGAGTGAAGTTCTCTGTGGCAGAACTCAATTGCGAGCTGGTGCTGTTAATCTCTCGTCTCCTCGTCTCTTCGTGCTTGCTCAGCAAACAGAGAGCGGGGAAATAGATAGACAGACTGACAGATAAATAAATAAACACACAAATAAATAAATAAGTAGATAAATAACATGGAGTGGGCTAGATAATTAAGTGTGAAACAGGCAAAGCTGCATTCCTCCTCCCCTGTAGAGGGAAGTGGGGCCCTGCATTGGAACTCTATTGGAATACTGATGACAGTGGGAATTCCGAGAGGACTGGCAGCATTCCGCCGGCGTCAGCTGGCTATGACCCAGGTGTGTGCCAGAACGGTGCCTGATCCACACCAGCACCAGAACCACTCCAGGTTTGCTCTTTTGTGTTGCTGTTGTGGCTGTTTATTCCCTCCTGTGATGAACATAGCAACAGGCCTCCTTTACACGGTAATTAGTTAGTAGAGTTTGTAGCAAAAGGAAAGTAATTGCGCTAACCAGCACCAACACATAACAACACAAAAATGAATCTCAGATCTTCCTGTCACATGAAACTAATTATTTTTAGGTTTAGATTTTTTTCTCTCTCAGGAGTTCAAGTTTATTATACTTGATAGAGATGTCACGTCAATACCGGTAATGAAATTCTTAGTCTTCATTCTTAGACTAAGAGTGATTAAAGTGACAAAGTAAACAGTGCAGACTATGAGGTGATTGGGATAACTAGGATCGGAGAATATCTGCTTAGTGTTCTTTCTGCAGCGCTGGTTATAGAGGTCTTGCCATGATTGGAAGCTCAGTTTTTGTGATGCGCTGAGCTGACCACCCTCTACAGAGCTTTGTGGTCATGCAGTGCTGTTGTCGTACCAATCTGTGATGCTGCCAGTCAGGCGGCTCTCGATGGTACAGCAGTTTTATTGACATTAAGCAGCAGGCTGTTGTACTGACACCCTGATGTTAGGGTTGCCACCTCTAGGCCAACTCATCTCCATCCGTGATACAGCAAATTATGGTAGTGTCATCAGCAAACTTGATGATAGTATTGGAGATGTGTATGGCCCTGCAGTCATGAATGAACAGTGTGTACAGGAGGGGGCTTAGCACACACCCAGGGGAACACTGGAACTAAGTTGTAGAGTGGAAGAGGTGATATTACCCATCCGTACTGCCTGTGGTTTGTCAGTCAGGAAACTACAGTAATGTTCAGGTCACGAAGCTTCATGATGAGCCTGGGCGGCAGTATTGTGTTAAAAGCGAAGCTAGTCGATGAACAGCATCCGTATGTAGGATTTGAAGAAATTAACAATTCAATATTGTCACACCAAACCAGACTTTCTTTGCTGTCAACTTTGCCTCAACAGAAATTCCAGATAGCAATTTAACTTTACAAAAGATGTGTGGAGTTCAATGCAGTGTTTCAAGTAAAAATTGGATATGCACTAGTGATTTGTGTGCAGTAGGCATAAAAACCTACAACCAGGAACAGGTTGTTTTGGATCGCTTAAAGCTCAGACAAAACACTACATTTAAGATAACTGTAAGAAGGGAGTGGAGAGGCATTCTCCTTATCATAACTTTCCTTAGCATACCACATTCACAGTGTCTCTGCGTTATGGTATAAAATTCCTAATCTCTTGTGCCACATCCCATAGAGTAGAGCTTCAGGAACATGAGGTTTGAATAATTCAACACATTGTTGTTTCTTTGTTTTCTCTTGTTGTTTGTATGCTGAGCAGAATTAATTGCAAGTGTAATGGGACGGACGGGGCATTTAAATGCATTGATTTATTTCTTCTTTGATTTGCGAGTGTGTAGAGAGCAGGGGCGGCCACAGCAGCCGACGCTTGTGGTAATATAGGACTTAAGTAGAGGCATATGGAGATATTAATTGCACGATGCATCAACAGCAAAACTGATGAGAAATGCCGCTTAAACTCATTAAGTCAGGGAGACTTTTTTCCCCACTTCTTTTCCCGTAGAGAGACGTTTTTGAACAAAATGAACTGCAATAGACAAAATATTAGCTATTCAGCTGCTATCTAATATCTCCAATTAGAAGGTAAAACATGGAGACAGGCCATGGTTTCGGATGCAGCCTCCTCCTGGGTTCGGAGACGAGGCCTTTGATGCATTGATTTGTTGCTCGATTCACACGAGGGCTGGTTAGTTAGCAATCTCTTCGGAGTCGTCAGAAACAAGAAGCATCAGCAATCTGCTGACGATCCTCATTTATTCCACCCTGCCAGTCATAGCCTAATTCAGTCCCTTATTATGAAGAACACATTCATGCATATTCATAACATGTATTGATGCAGCCTTGAATAAAAATGGGTATGTTCTATTTTTTTTTTTACAATTCATCTTAATTAATCTCTATTACGAGCCATATAGAGAATAGGACAAATACTTCTCACAGATACTTCCTGCACACCTTTTCTTCTCTAATAGGTTAGTTCTGCTCTAAGGAACTGTGTACTACTCTAAGCATCTCCCTCGGTCTTTAGTATTTCCCATAGTGTTTTATTGGCAGATCTGGGGCAGTTTCATTATATGACAGACCACATTTTGCGCTCAAATATGCCGGAGTTATTTAATGAAACCATTGTGCCCGGGCTGCTAGTAGGATTACACTAAATCCGCCAGGGAACACTGCAGATAAGTGGGCCATAAAGGCAGCACTGGCAGCCCCTGGTTGATGGAAGCGCTTCATTTTCTCGGCAAATGTTTTGTCCAGCAATTCATTGGAGCAGCATGAGGCATGTGTTAGTAAGTCAGGCTCCTTCGGGGCTAAAAGACGGAGACTTCAGACAGTGTTAGAACTCCTGGAATTCTTGTCAGACTCATTTCCTCCCTTCCTCCACTGCCCTCCTCTCTCTTCATTGGTCTCTTTGCCACGGGAAGGGGTACTATTTATCTATTTTACAATATAGAGCAATGTGAACAACGGCATACCTTTCTGTTCATGTCTATTTCAGGGCAATAGTACATATGATAGGCATAAAGAATCATATCAATAAGATAGATAGATAGATAGATAGATAGATACTTTATTGATCCCCAAGGGGAAATTCAAGGGTCTCAGTAGCATACAGACATCACACACAACATGCACTTACAGCAGAAATGGTAAATATAAGTATAAGTATAAATAATAAATAATAATAATAATAATATATTGCTTATTTAAGACATTTAATATGCTTGATGTTTACCAGAAAATTGCTTAAATATCTTTTAAATGTTTGAGGTTAGTTTATGATTTCTGTTGTCATGTTTGGCAGGTTCCACATTATGGTGCATAACGGTTGTAAGGGCACATCTAAGCTATTCAGTAAAACAAAGTAATATAACTTTGAAGTGCATTTGGGTTTGCAGAGGACAACATAAAAAGCTTGTTTTCCCCCGTACTACCTTTTCTAGTTTTCAAATTCAAAAGTCTCTGTTTATCTTTGTGACTGTGTGTGTGGGTTGCCACAGGGAAGAAATGACTTTGGCTCTCATTTTTGCCTGACCTCTGGGTGGATACTTTTCTATGATGGTGTGTGTGTGTGTTATAGAGGTGGTGGTGGTGGTGGTGTGTGTGTGTGTGTGTGTGTGTGTGTTTTTTCGGGGGGGGGTTGAAGCAGTAGAGAACCATGGAAATATCACCCAACCCAGAGCAGATACTCAAAACTCATCAGCGCTCACAGTTATGAGATGTCTGATAGGGAATATGGGATGGAGTTTGGCTCCATGGTTTCTCTACCCTGCCAGCCAGACAGACTCCTATGTGGTGTTCATAATACACTCTCACTTCCTAATGTGACTCAAGACAGATAGGGTACTCATAGACATTCTGACTATAGGCTATATTAACTGGACGTGACAACCAGTACAAGTGCTTAATCCACAGACTAAGATTTCAGATAACTATTGAGTTTAAAAGAGATAATTACTATTATTATTATAATCAATTAATATTATCATTGTTATTTATTTTAATTACCATTCATTCGATCTCACATATGTATTTAAGGAAAATTATAGCTACATTGTAATACATGTTCAATAGCAGAATAGCAAATACTCAACCCAAATGTTATTTAATTGTTTGCAGTGAAAAACAAGCAGCTTATGATAATGATTTTTGCAATTCTGCCTTTAAGGAACACTTCAGCTAAAAGCTCAACACTGATTGCATGTTGTATCTTTGAGCCTTGAGTTCACTACTGTATCTTAAAAATCTTATTAAAGATGCATTCTGCCCCCTCTGCCTCTATGTATGGGGCATTTACAAAGCTTACAGTTTGGATCAATCTGTCACTTTTAATTACATTGGCTTAAATTAGGGGATGAAAATCAAAGCTATAAGACTCCTCTCAGGGGTTTTTACAGTCTGCTTTGTCTTTTCTCTCAGGGATTTCCATTTTCACTCCCAAGTTGATCCATTAGGCAATGTCTTATGGGGACGGGGAGATTTGGCGAAGTTATTATTACCCTGATTATTTTATATACATGGGTTGTTCCCTGCCAGTTCATATTAATGCTGATGAGGGCTTAAGTTCTAAGTTTTGCAGGGAGTTGGTTGAAAAAATTAAATAGCGTCGGAACAAAAAACATGCCTCTCTGGCAGTTTACAGTTGTGTAAGAGCTCAAGCTGAAGTGTGCGCTATGATTACCATGTGTCTGTACAGTGACACATAATGTTGTGTTTTTGTTGGTGTGACAATCCGTTGCCTCGTTTGTGTCCCTTTGAAATTCGACTCGGAACAATAAAACATTAAGATAAAGGAAGACGGGGGAAAACAGTTTACTCTTCTGGCAGCAGCCCGCGAGAGGGATGAAGCTGCGCTTCAGCAAAATTAAAACATTTACTGCTGACTAATGAGAAACCAATGAATTCCGTGAGATAAATTGTTCATTAGGCCTCTGTCACAGAAGTTTGGGCAGGATTTGAAAAGTTTGACGCAATTTTAGTCAGGGAATTACTATGGACAACAGGGTTTTGTTTTTGTGGACGTTGTAAATTTAGGCCAAATCCAGTACACTCTGAAGAGTGCCTTCTATAAGTGAACAAAGCATCTTGCTTAATAGATATGACGCATAAAATTAATGATTGGTGTAAAATTAATGCAAAGGCCTGATCCCTCTACCTATCTCTCATATCTTACTCCTTCCTACCACTATCCTTCCTATCACTGCAACACTTAATGTGATTTCCGCTGACAAATCAAACCTTGATAAGCTTTTGAATAACACAATTCAATTGCCATCATTGACTTTAATTCTCACAGGTTTGGCAGTTAGATGCTGCAAATCGTATACTCAGCTGTCATGTCACAATCTGTCTTCTGTCACATCAGATGAAGTCTCATTGCCAAGTCCAATCCCAATGCATAATGACAATGTATAATGGCCCTCTCAGCACCATTGGTCTGCGTACGCGCAAACAGAAAGGGGTGGTCATCTGCTGATACTGAACCTTATATTGAAAAAGGTCCCTGCATAGTGTCATCACCAGTCCATGCGATGCCCAATAACAGCATCTGGTGTTCTCATTGGTTTACAATTCCAGGTAAGCGTCTATAGTGTGTGTGTATTCACTCCTCTTGCCATCACAGAAGGCGTTTGACTTCTGATGACACCTAAACGTAAAAGAAAAAACAAAACAACTGAGAGCACAGATGCTATTATTTCTTCTGATTCCAAAACAGGTCTTTGAGGGTCTGTGTGGGTCTGTGTGTGTGTGTGTGTGTGTGTGTGTGTGTGTGTCCACCCTCTCATCCTCGTTTAGAAAATGAGGCAGAGCAGTGAGGAGGAGAAGGGCAGCTGTGCGACAGGCGCCAGAAGACGGGCTGTCAGTGTCCATCAGGGTCATGCTGATAAAGAGTCCAGTAAATAAACATCAAAAAGACACTCCTCCCTCTAACAGATTGCCGAGCAGCTCGCACACACATGTAGCAAGAACAGGACTGAGAGAGCAGTGGGGGTCGAGTGGTACACGTGTGCTGCATGCTAGCAGTGAACCTGCCACATCTGTGACACCCTCAAACAGGGAGCCCTACAGGCAATGGCTTATGGACAATGTGGCATTATTAAAAACAACTCGGCCAACTGTTCTGGACCACAATGGGCCAAGTGAACGAGGGGTGGGGAGTGTTTGTGTGTGTGTTCGGGGAGGGGCGGTCAGTGTCCAGTTTGTGAGGGAGACAATTATGACAATGTGGCATGATGGGACTAATAGGGGGTATAAACCCATGGACATTGCGACTACGCCACCCTGGGGATTTCACCCAGGGAAATATGAGTACCAGATTCAGACAGAAAGCACTCAAGTTCGTTGACTGATGGCAGGAGACGTGGTGTCATTTGTTAAAATTAATTTATTAACAAAAGATAAAAACAAACAATCAACACAATTCCCATTCACACTTGACATACAATAAGGGAAGGAGGAGGATAGGGTCCACTGGAGCTGAGGCTTACCTATGGAGAGGTATAGAGAGGTCACACCACAGCACATGTGTCCACACGCACACAAAATGGTTCACACACAGCACCCGTGTTGTAAAGCGGCACGCCGCACAAGACACACCACCCGAAGACAGCAGCCCCTCCACCATAGGCACTCAGCTCCTGGAAGAGACAAGGACATTTGTACAGGGAGGGTTAACAACACCACAGTCAAACTTAACAAATAACAAATGACAGTAACCAATCGCTGAGACCTGAACACTGGCTCTCAGCAGCTATCAAAATGGCCTCCCGCCAGTGAAACACAAACCAACAAAACTAAATACACAGAATAACAGAAAGTTCATAAAGTAACAAATACAGGGCACTGGTTATCCGCAGCCCTAAGAAGGGCTTACCTGACCCTCGCCAGATGAATTTCGTTCCGCTTAGCTCCGCCTAGCTTCACTCACATCCATCTGGGACCTCTTCCATTGAGAGTAATTTCTGCAACCGACTTTATGGTTCAGCCAATCAGGACGCAGGGCGGGAGTTTCATAGATGTGACGTAAGGGAGAAGCAACCGTGAGACTGTTATCAGAGTCACAGGTTGGCTTCGATGTGAGTGGTTGAAGTAGCACGTCAATAGATGATGGACAAGTGGCTTATTCAATCATATGCAAGCATTTTTTGATTAGGCCCAGCCTTCTGAAACACCATTCCAATGGATCGGTTCCAGATGGATGAGTGGAGCTAGGCGGAGCGAAATTCATCTGGCTAGGGTCAGGTTAAAGAAGGGCCTCCTGCCAGTGACAAATCAGGACAGAAATCGACAAAACATGACTAACAGGGGATGGGTAAACAGCTGAAAAGAAATAAATCACTCGACTCTCATTCATCCGACACACAGACAAAAGCAATACTATCAGGGTTGCCAACTCTCACGCATCTGGCGTGACACTCACGCTTTCAGCACCAATCTCATGCTCTCAGCACACGCAAGAAATGTCATGCCAAATCCATTCTTTTTTTGCAATCCGTTCATTTTTTGTTGATGACTAGACTAGACCACAGCATTGTTTCTAAATGACAGGATACGAGTTTAAGGTATACATATGTCTAGACCAACAGCAGGTAGGTCTAATATCCGCCTACAACGTTCTCAGCGCAGTTTTCTCTGATTGTTGATTAGTAGGCTATTTTAATCCGGTCCGCGACACCTTCACGGAACACGCTGCTATTTAGACATGAGGCAGACCAACACAAAGTGTGTCTCTAGGAACTACTCGCGAAGTAGCCTCACAGACATCACATGAAATAACTTTCTCATCTTTTATAAGGTGCTACAGTATAGCCGCTATTTGCTGCGATAAACGGTTAAAACGAGAAAATTAACTTTCAAGAAATAATCATATTAGGCTACTATAGCTCTGCGCTCATTTCAATTCATATAGGTGGAATAAACAACAGAAAAGCTCATCAAAATGCGTCTAAGATGCAAAGGCATATAGGGCATGACTTGGACCACAAGAAAAGGCGCGATATTTCGAGAAATTACAGATTATTGGCAGCGCAGATCCATATGAGTTGGGTGAGGGAGACTAAGTACCAAGTTCAACCACAAGCGCCCCTCTTCCTCTGATACCTTCTGGCATTATTGTCCCTTCTCCCTGGTTTTTTAATAACTTTTAGAAGTCGATACCTACACCAGATGTTTTTCTCAGTCTGACCTATTGGTACAACCTAAAACACGGCAATAATGAACCATTTTTCTTGACGATGTTAGGGATTTACTTCAGTGCCTAATGCTTTCTAATGAGGCGAGTATCTCCAATATGGCGATGTCCAGATCTGATGACACTCCGTGCAAACCCCTAATACATACAGTCGGTTAAGACATTCGGAAAGGTTACCGCCCCCCACGAGGGGGAAAGCATGCTAACCTCACACAATGGAAGTCAATGGGCGAACTAGCTAACAGTTAGACTTTATACATTTGTTTTACATTCAGGTGGAGTTCTGCTTGTTTCTGAACACAATAATTTGAAGCAATTGTTTTTACTTAACTGCCCAGTGTATGCTAACAACTTAATTCACCCTCGATTGCCCAATGTTGACGACAAATTTCTCTGGAAGCTATATTCAATGGTAGCATCATTAGGTTGCTAACTGGCTAACTTTATATCGCCAGTGTAACATAACCAACTGGTACACATTACTTGTTAAAACTATTCCCATGGCCATTGTAGGGAATGTGCATTCATGTGAGAATAAATTCAGATGCAACTTACGAGTATGTGATGTTAAGGCAAAAGGGTTAGCTTGCTAAACCGAGCCATACAGTCCGGCCATTGAAAGCAATTCTACAATGAGTACACTCGAGACAGTTCTGGCCGTTTAACTGGAATTAGCAAAATGAGGGAACTTAATGTTACCCTTAACCTCCTTGACACACAGATAACTCTCAGTTGAAACGTGTTTGTGCCGTTTAGTGATGTTTGCTAAAAGATTTAATATTTTTATAGGTGTTTTCTGTACTCAAGCCGGTGCACCTCCATTAGATTACATGCAATCGAAACAAATGTTTTCCCCCTCGAGGGCTTTTCAGCCACGGTATCCACGATTATGACTAGTTGCCGACTGTATGTATGACAGCATGATATCATGACCATATAATGATAGTATTGTAATGTATTTTGTTTTCATTTTTTTGCCATTTTATTATATATTTCAACTGTATAACAATACAAAAAAAAACACTTAGTGCAATGCAAAAGCACAAACAGAATTGTCTGTTCACTTTTGTTTTAGGATGACATTAAAATGGGTCTGGCACCATTTTTGATGTCAAAACTACATATTTCACCATATACCTAATGGTATTTCGGAAATCATTGAGTGCCATATTGTCCTTGGCTGTGTGTGTCTCCTTGAGGGTCATGTCATCGTAGTTCGGCAACACAATACAGAGCACTTTCCCTGGTAAAGAAGCAATTAGCATTTAGTCTGTTCTCTTGGCTGGGATTAATCTTAAAAAATCCACACCCATCTGCATAAGACTCTATTTCTGCATGAGCTGCGGTGTGGTGTCTGCTAAACGAGAAAGGGTTGTTTGGGGTGACCGAGCCCCACTTGTGAAATGCTCAGTTGTGTGACTTCGGGGGTCACGGTCTGTACAGAGGGAATGAAAGCAAAACGCTGGCTCACGGAGAGAGAGTGGAGGATGCAACAATTAAATGAGTGTTTACTGGTCGCACTTCATTAAGTTCAGAACAGCTGTTGCATTTACTGTCGTGTTGGGTTTACGGAGCTTCAAAGAAAAATGGTAGAGTAAATAGGCACGCTTTGATCTGTGAATACATTAATGGATTTGGAGAGATAGTAGCTGTTATCTCTTCACCCAGCTCTAAATATTTGACTGAGCTGAACAACAGTGATGTGCAAATGCTAACATTAGGTCATGCCAGTATGTTTGATAGAAACATGCAGGTAACCAAACGGAGGTAATCCGACAATGGCCTACTTTGATTTAGCATACTGTAGCCATGGCATGAGTGACTAGCACGGGGCATTGAAAAGTCTACGACAAAACAATTGATTTTGTGCTATTGTGGTACCTAAGCTTGATGGCCCCGCCCCTCTTACTACAGCAAACACAGGCTCAAGTGGTTATTTATTCTCACCACCTAAACCTTGGCAGCCATTTGCTGGATGGGGATAGTATGTGTTTGTTGCTTCTTTTTTAGGTGGGTAGAAAGCTGACGTTTCTTCGGCTTCGAAACTGCCACGTCTTTCATCTGGAGAGGCAAGGAAAGAGGCTGCGTGAACAGAGCTCAGCGGCGATGCCATAATGGAGCTTGGGTAGCCCTGTTCGGTCCTCTGCCTGCCTGTCAGCTGGGATCCTCTGCAGCATGACACATTGCCGAGAGAGATGGAGGAGGAGGTAATAAAGCATTAAGTTAAAGTGTTTAGTCGAGCAGCTGTGCACGCATATTGCAGGCAGTCAGCTGGAACCCGGACTCGCAAGGCTGGGTTTGTCATCTGTTGTGGAATGGCAACAACAACACCCCTCCCCCCAAAAAAAACAAAAACAAATCTGAAATGGCACACAGATTGGTTTATGTGTTTTTGAAAATGGCAGTCCAAATATTGTGACAGTGACAATGACATTACCAATGATTTATGCTTAACATTAACATTTGACTCAAAAGGAACATCACTTTGTTTGTGTGCAGCAGAACACCCACACATCTCTGACTGTGCAACTGTTTTTTTTTTTTCAAACAACCTCAAAAGCTTCAGTGTTTGCTGCTATTTTTACCTTTTAAGTTGAGGAAATGTGATGACAAAACCACGTTAGGATATATGATGAACTTCTAACCCTGGCCAGCAGCAAACTTCCACCCACACTGCAATTTTATTTTCTGTCTCTCGGAATGGGAAGAAAGGAAGGCCGCTTGAGAACTGCTGCCCCCCCTTCCACTTTCTCCAAATGGCTGATTCGCTGACTCATCATGTTGCCAGATGTTTGCGAGCATAAACACATTGATCAGAACGTATGGATCAGCCGTATCCGATTTCTCCCTTCTCTCTCTCACTACTCTTCCTGGGAGCAGCTAATTATCTGCCCAGGCTTTCCTGTTTTAAGCACATCCTTCACTAAATACCCCCTCCACAAACACACACACACCTTCCTCAGACAGATCACTATTAAAGTAGGTAAAGAAGGCAAGCCAAAAAGAGGAGGGGAAAAGTAATGAGGGCAACTCATTAAGGCCATAAAATTAAAATTTAATTCATACTCACAGGGTTCCACTGTGATTACTGTAAGCTCTGCCCTTTTCCCTGATTAGGAACAGGAGATGCTCTGAGCTTCTGTCTGATTTACCATGACATACGTTACGTGTACATTTCATTTCAGCTACAGCGGAATGACAGTGAAATTTTTTTTGGGAGTGATTTTCCAAAAATATGTCTCTTGAAATGAAAAAAGCTGAATAAAATAGTGCATGATGTTTTCACATTTTCTCCCGATGGATTTGTTAGGAAAGCAAAGCAAAGGAAAACAAAATGAACAGAGAAAGGAAAATGTCACCCAACCCCACAACACATTAAAACAACAGAAGCCTGTTTGCTTTTGTGATTACTGTCTGATGGACAAAACGATATCAAAGGGTGTTCTGTCTTTATTTGCTGGCTATCGATCCCACCCGTGACAATAGCTTAGGTGAATTTTTGAAGGGAAAATTGAAAGCAATTGACTTTGACAGGCCAGACCTGCCGAACCTAGCAGCATTTTAAAAAGACAGCCAGAGTTCTATACCTGCAAACCACCTGTATTTAAGTGGTAGAAAATTGTGTTGAATGTCGATGGCAGAACACTCACAAAAAGCCCTAATCGATCTATTCAATTCCTCGGCAAACACCGATATCTGGAAGTGTCTCAGCTGCAGTAAAAGAACCAATTTTCCTCATGCTTTGTGTGCGACTGCTTGTTAGCTTGTTACAGTAATGTGTTACAGCCACTGATCTATAAAGAACTTGTGGCATTGCTCTAGAAGAGCTTAATGCTCAGTCAATCTTCCCTGAATAAACAATGGTTGATGATGGTCTGTCTGGGGCATCCTCTGATGGGTGAAGAACAGTAGGTTATGGGAAGTATATCATACAAATGCCTCTAGGACAGGGGTCTCCAACAGGTAGATCACAAACTAGTAGCTCCCCACTTGTTTCTGAGTAGCTCTCCAAAAGGTTCAAGGAAAATGTTCACACTTGGTTAACCTATTAAAATCACAGTTTATAAATAGACAAGGCAAAGGAGTTAAGAGGAGCCTTAAAACACATATGAAGTTTATTCAGCTGTTGTGGGTAGAGATCAGCAATGTGACTACATGCTACTACTAATATAAAGCAATAGTAGCTCTCAGCTAGGTTCATTTTGTCAAAGTTGCCCTCAGGTTGGCGACCCCTACTCTAGGAGGACCAGGGCCCCATCATTGTACATGTTGGGACATGCCAAGCAGTACTGTGCAAAACATTCTGGCGTTGTGATTTTTCAGGTGGATCCCAATCTCTGGCCACCACGCTGCCATAATGTAAAAAGATGCTCTCAGTGGCCCCAGCCGTGGCGCGGCTTGCTGGGGCACCTGCACCGTACGCCGGCGACCCGGGTTCGATTCCTGCCCCGTGGTCCTTTCCGGATCCCACCCCGACTCTCTCTCCCACTCTCTTCCTGTCATTCTCTACTGTCCTGTAAATTAAAGGCATAAAAAAGGCCACAAAAAATATACTTAAAAAAAAAAAGATCCTCTCAGCATTTACAATTAAATGTGAAAAATCCACATTTGTTAATTAACAGAGGAGATGAGAGTCTTAAAAATATTTTTTTTATTCAATCTGAATATTTTAAAATACATTTTCTTGTGTTGATATTTTGTATTGGTATACAGTCCATATTTGTGTGTGTGTGTATTTTTCTCTAGGTAGGTATGCTTGGATGTAGTGTGTGTGTGTGTGTGTGTGTGTGTGTGTGTGTTTTGCCTCATGTATCTGGGCATCTTGCCCAGTCTCTATCATTCCCAGTGTTTGTACAGCGCTACTCAATGTCCCGTGACCATGTAAACGCAAGCGTGGAGACAGATACCAACACCTGCTCCCAAAGGTCATCCACCGACCTCTACCAATAAGCTCTGTCTTTTCCACCCCCACAACCCCCACCCCCCGGTGGTCACGCTCGATGTGTTGTCCGTTTGCCAGTGTGTGCACTCCCTACAAGCAGTGCTCTTTGAGGAGCAATGGGAAACTTCTGTGTCAGCTGACCCGCGGGTCAGGACAGATGCATAAACACGACTCCATCTCCGCTCGGGTGAGACCCGATAAATACATTAACCCAGGTTGCACATTAACAAACCTTCATGTCAATGCCACTATTCCACACCAATTAATTCTGTCAGATACCCCCCTCTCCCTCTCTCTCTCCGGTAGCAGCCTGAGGCAGTGTCGGAAAATAACTCTTGAGCGACAGCATTAAAAAAAGGAAAAAAGAAGAGAGAGCAGGTTTTCTCCATCAGGTCTTTAAAAGTCATTAGTGTCTCATTAGATTCAGAGAGCAAACAAATATAAACATGCCCTCCACGGGGCACAGGGATGGAAAATGAGGGCAACGTTGTGCCTGTGTCGTTCGTTTTTTTCTTCTCACAACTATTATTATTTTAATTTCAGATTGTTATGAATATTGTGAAATCATTAGGGGTGCATCAATATTTATACAACCTAATTATAAAGTGAAGTGGCTGACTCGTCATGCCTCATGGTAAGAATAAAAGTGAATATTCAAAAGCAAGCACGCACGCCACTAGCCCATGGATAATTCACCTCATTGTAATCTCGGAAAAAGATCGTGAACAGGTGTCTGTGCTGTATCTGCGCTTTTCTCTCAGCCAATCAGGTCGGGTTGGAATACGCCGGAATGAAACTTATTCATATTTGAGAGGGAAGAAAATCGTCTGTCACATGTGGAGCCAGGGCAAAAAAAAAGGAAGACGAAAAAAAACGAGGGAGGAACCAAATTTGCTGATTCTTATGAATTTAGAGAGGCTACTTTACAGGAAGGAAATACATAAATGGGGTCCTTAGCCAGCAGATATGTGCGCTAGCACTCGCTGCTATGCATATGCTCCTCTGGTTGGGGAGTTAGAGGAGACAGAAGGAGACTCAAGCAGTACTCTGTATTGCCTTGTAATGACAGGAGAGAATTAATGCTAAAGTAGGGTCCAGTGGCTACAACCCATTAGCGCACCACTCACTTTACCAGATAGGACTATCCTTTAGAGGGCCCGCACATTGAATCCTGTTGGCTATGTGTGTAGAGGCTGATATTCCCCCCCAGGCTAAGTGTGTCTAACAAGCGTAACAAGTTTTCCGATTCCTCCACATTTCAAAGAACTCACAGACTGAGAGCATGTTACCCCTGTTGGCCAGTGCACTCTGAAGTGCTGTTTTATTGTTGTCTTTTTCCAGTGCTCTGTCCTTTAGCACATATGGATGTCTTTTTTTCCCCTCTCAGCTTGAACTCTGCTTTTAGCAGTGCTGCTTGGTCTCATTAGGCGAATGGACTGCAGCTGTGTCCAAAAGTCTGTTACTCTGGAGTACGCGTGGGGGGTCCGGAGTGATGACCGTCCATGAAAGAGCTCCTGCCTGTGAGTGTATGTGTGTGTGTGCGAGTCATCTCTGGAGGTCAAAACAGCCGCTAAAGCATGGCCGCACGCTAAGTGCTCTCACTGCGCTCCTCGGGGGGAAAGGAGTGGACTTGAAGGTCTTTCACTTTACATGTGGATGCACACACATGAACAAAACAAACACAAACAAACTCTTTCTCTCTCTCACCCACGCACCCACAAACACACACACACACACACACACACACACACACACACACACACACACACACACACACACACACACACACACACACACACACACACACACACACACACACACACACACACACACACACACACACAGACACACACACACACACACACTCACACACACTCACACACACATATTCCACAAAGCTTCCCAGGGTGCTCCACTCACACACATACTGTAGGCCTGCACGCCTGCAGGTCACATCTGGGACAGGGCCCACTCAGACGGGAGTAGCGGGAGTCCTCTGACTCTCTACTGATCCCCCTGCGATGCCTTAACGGGGATAAGGAGGTCAGTCAGAACTCAGTCACGTTAGGTCACTAGAGGACAGCCCAGCATCAGCACTCTCCTCCGCCACAGGCTTCCTCCCTCATTAGCTTCCAGCTGAAGGATATTGGGTCATTTGCGCTGCTAAATACTGCAGATGCAGTTTATATAGTCATCTTAATAGATCAACTTTCTACCTTTTCCAGTTGAGCAGGTCTGCTCCCATTATAAATATGTCTGTGGATTTTACAGTCAAATTTCACCTATTCTTATTACTATAAGCGACTGATTAAGGTGTTCTATGGAGTGAATGAGAGGTAATTTGAAGACTGATACTTCATTCTGATAGATCTTGCCTTGGAAGAGAGAGAGAGAGAGATCTGAATGCATTTGCCAACGAGACACTTTTACATGGAGGTCAGTGACGGGAGAGATGGCTAGAGAAAAGCAACGGTAAAAAAGAGACAAAAAACGAGGGAGAGTGAAGAATTGTGTGGAGGAAAACAAGACAGAGAAATGATTACTTAGCAGGAGTGTAAAGAAATGAGCTATTGTGTAATGTTAACAGTAATAATAATACATGGGAAGCCAATAACATTTACAGACAAGGAAGGCAAACGATGGAGGCTGGAGTAGAATGACAGTAGAATGACTGTGTGGTTATATGTGTGTGTGGACATGTTGAATGACTGTGTGGTTATGTGTGTGTGTGGACATGTTGGATGACTGTGTGGTTATATGTGTGTGTGGACATGTTGAATGACTGTGTGGTTATATGTGTGTGTGGACATGTTGGAGACGATGTTATAGACCCTTTCAACAAGAAAAACAAAAACAATGCTTGAACATTCTATTTTGTTCCCAATCTACTTCCTCTTCATTAAGATAACATATGGAATGTTAAAACGGAAGCCTTGTGGGAACAACTATGTTGCTGATAATGGAACTCTCTTGAAACGGTCAATATTTGAAATATGGAGAAACCATTGGAGAGAAATGAGAATAACAAAACAATCATGTGTGCGGGTTTAACAGGTTGAGATGAGGCTGTATAGCAAACCAATTTTTTTTACCTCCACACTCAAGACTTATTTTCTATAACTCTCCTCACTCTAGACTCAAGGGCAGTATATCTACCGGCTCTTCATTTCAGATGGACAGAATATCACAAATGAATGAATGACTGAATAAATGAATGGATAAATAAATCAATAAAGAAATAAACAAACATTTGTGACCTAATGCAGTGCTCTGTCAAGGTCAGGTCAATGATAAAAAAAAATGTTTCTTTGAAGGCCTTTAACTGATTTTATGTTGAGATTCCAGTCCAATGAGCCTGTCTGGGGTGGGTTCATGGAGAGAATGAAAGAGAGAGAGAGAGAGAGAGAGAGAGAGAATAGCGTGAGTGAGAGAGCTGGAGGAAAGGAGGCAAAATCAGTAATTCATATTTCATTAGCACATTCCTCATCTTCATTGTGCACTGCGCTGGAGGCTTTTTTTGAGTTTGAAAGAGAACACCTTTTTAACCTGCATTCAGCTGAAAAGTGCTTCCAGTGCGAGAATCCTGTGTTAATTAAATTCACTGCTTCATTTTAAGTAATTGCATCTATAATTAAAAGCAATTAGGCGAGAAAGAGAAATATACTGAGAAAGAGAGGATAAAAAAACAAATCTCAAAGTGGTTTGCATGAAAGGCTCATGGGGATGTGTTGTTGGAGGTTGGTGGTCTCTGCGATCTGAAGATAATGCCTGTCTCATAGCCTTCCTTCCCTACCCCTCCTCCTCCCTCGCTTTCTCTCTCTCCTCCCTTTCTCTCTGAGAATAATGGTGATGGAGTCTGTTTGTTTTGACTTCGCAGTCACTCGCTCGCACTAATAATTCCCATTGTTGCATTAAAGATATTCATGCGGAGTACCTTATCAGGAGTGCCGGTGACTTTGTCTCTTTCAAGGTAATTTGAGCATTAGACTGATGTGTTTAGCTCCCTGAGTCGTGTGCGTGGAGACACGACGTGCTCTTCGCATTCTTTTCACAGCTAGCGCCTGACAGTGTGTGGTTGGCTTGGTGAGAATTATTTGCTGTGGGAGAAGACAGTACCCACCTCCTACTGCCCAAAACACGAGAGAAAAACACAAAGCAGTCAATGTCATTCACACATGTCATACAACTCACAGTGAGCACAGCAACACAACTGGTCTAAAATAATACCTCGTTGAGGTCAGTCAAGAAGATATGTCATAATAGATGCTTAGAGAAAGAGGGATGTTTGAAAAAATATGAGAAAGAGAGTATTTTGTGCTCACATGTTTATACTGTACACTGTATGCTGTATCTCTGTCTTCTTTCCCTTGTGTATCCCCTGTCTTCCCTTTCCCTTGTGATACTACTGTGTTATTTGAAACACTAGCTTAACACACCCCGTAGTCGGTATGGTTATGTCACCATCATAATAGAGCCCGTCTTTTCCCAAGTATGCTTGATTACTTAACCTTGAGAGAGAAAACAGTCAAACTGTCCTCCTGCAAGTTGCTAAACTATCCTCCCGCAAGACATAAGCATTGAATTTTCACCAAACAGAGTAAAAGAGAGAGAGACAGAGAGAGAGAGAGGAGGGAGATAAGAGAATGAGAAAGGTAAATGGATGGATGAATCCCTGTAAGAAGACATGGATGAACATCGGTTATTGATGAGTGTGGAAGTGCTATTTGGCATTTAAATTGTGTGGCAGTGAATGTGTACCCATGTGAATTATATGTGTAGAGGGTTGTTTGTTGGTGTACAGTATGTGTGTGTGTGTGTGTGTGTGTGTGTGTGTGTGTGTGTGTGTGTGTGTGTATGTGTATGAGTGTACGTGTGCATGCCCACAAAGACACCGTGTGCATGGCGAGCAGCGTGCCGTGTGCCGTGTAGTGCGCTGAATCTGGTGCACTGGCTTGGTTTTTATCAGTGCGGAGAATGTGCGGGTAATTACACACCTGACAGAGGCTGATAAACAGCCCTGACCAGCTGCCAGACCCACGCCTCACCACACGTCTCACTGCCTGCTTCCTCTCCGCGCACCTCTCAAGAGCTATGCTGCGTCTTTAGCCCCGCGTGTACCAACACACTTTTACTGCTGATTCCAGACACCTGCAGTGCATGACAAATGCATTCCAAGAAAAAGCCGCAGACAAAAAGACATAGAGGATGTTAAACCTGGTCTTGTAAAGCCCCCCCTCTTGTTTTGGTTGGCGTCTGCAATTCTCACATTTGGTGAATGGAGATGGCTGTGATGCATACAATCACCAGCACAGCACTGGACAGTCGCGGACAGACACACAGAGTGAAAAGGTGAAGCAGTTGACAAGGTGCCAATTTTAATGTCAAAGCCTCCAAGTGCACTTTGCATAATCAACAGGGAAAACAGATTATTTTAAAAATAAACAACAGCAAAAAAAAATGGATTATGTGGAATGCTGGGCTGAAAAGACTACCTGACCTGCTTATTGGCATTGGATTGTTTCACAATTCACTAAGTCTTTATTTTTGGAGCCTTTTAGAGCATTTAAAAAAGAATGTAAGTGGTCTTGCTTCTCTCCCTTTGGTAATTATAAAGCAGTCCCATGTGTGAGGCACTTTAAGAAAATTGGTTCTAAGAGATTCTAATAAGGAATCCAAATGTGTGAAATTTAATCATTTTTTGTTTAAACTCCCAGAGAGGAGCATTTAAAGATCAAAGAGTAAATTGAGTGAAAAAAATAAAAAAGGTAAGGCAAGTAATTTATTTCACCCTCTTCCATTACCTGGAGCAACAACAGGATAAGAAAATGCCCACTGCCGAGATTTTTTTTATCAGATCTAATTTCTCCAGTGGAAATCCATTCCCCTCCTGTGATATCAGCATAAGCAGTTTTTATATACGGTATTTCCCTGTCTTCATTACAGCAACCTATCCTCTTCTTGCCTTAGTACGGCAAGCTGCCCACGGCAATCACTTTCCATCTTTTCCACTCTACTATGCGCCATCGTCATCTATCACGGATAAAACACACATCTTGTTTAAAAGGAGATATATGCTCTACGTCCGGGGTGGTCCTTCGGAGCGTAGTGCGACGCACTGTAGAGTCTGACTGGATTATAAGTCATTGTACGTCGGCCTACATGCAGAGAAGAAGCTCTGGCTTCAACCTCGGAGTCTTTTGCTGTTAAACCCACTTAAGATTGCAGCAGTGCATCTACAGATGCATGTTGTGCCTACTGACTAGCTATCAGTTCGCATTCATCTTCCCATTCCCCTTCCCACACCTCTCAAGATCTAACTGGACAAACGACTTCAACCACATTCAAACAGACACAACACCCCCAGAAAACCCCAAACTTTTCACGCGCTCCGGCTGTCCACTCTCATTTACCTCTCTCAGCACAGAACTATGGAAAGCCCCCCCCCCCTCCCGGGCCTTTTTTGCACACACTCAAGATCTGCATGCTCTCGCCTTCCTCTCCTGGCCTGTCTGTGTGGATTCAACTCAAGAGCAGGCTTTCAGCCTCCGCCTCTCCTCTGTCTTATCGCTCCATCTCTCTCTTACTCTTCTCTCTATCTCTCTCTCTCTCTCTCTCTCTCTCTCACTCTCTCCACAGTCAGAGTTACTGACCTCCAGGGAATGTTTCTCAAGACAAATGTAACGTTTCACTGGCTGCCTGCACCTTAAAGGGCTGCAGGGGTGAGATGGCCCAGCGGTGCAGGGGAGAGCGAAAGAGTGTGAGTGAGAAAGAGAAAAAGAGAGAAAATGAACGAGAGACAGATGGTAGAGGAGTGGAGATTCCTCTGACCTAGTCTCCGGGGACAGAGAGTGTGAAAAGCTTCAGAGTGAGTGTGGCTGCAGTGCTGAAGACTGAACGCATGCAAGTGTGTGTGCACACATGATCCCACACACACACACACACACACACACACACACACACACACACACACACACACAGGCACACACATACACAGAAACACACATCCACTTTCACTAGCAACAACAACAACAACAACACAGACATTGTGTAAGTGAACTTGAAATAAACTTGAACACAATTCTGGGAATAAGACAGACAGAAAGACAAACAGACACACACACACACATACACACACACAAACACAGCCACACCATAAAAAAAAACCTCTCGTAAGAGTAAGGCTTCACCTTAAACCTCAGGTCAAGGTCCATTAATGACCTGAGCTGTTCATTTGGGAAAGCCACTGCACTCAATCAGGGATAAACAAAGACTCTATTAATGAAGCAAGAGCAGGGTGAGCCTAGTGAACGGCCATTTTGTTCCCGCCGTCCTTGGCCCTCGAGTGTGTGTGTGTGTGTGAGAGAGAGAGAGAGAGAGGGAGAGAGAACCCAGTCTGGCGCCACTGCCACTGATTGCCAGCCCTCTCTCGCTGACTAATGACTGCATTGTGCCCGTTTCTGAAAGGTTCTGAAAGACACGCACAAGGTGCTCTGTTGTTCTCGTGGAGCCCATTGTTCACTCCGAAATAGAGAGGTGAAAAATAATGTCTTATTTTTCCCCCCTCCAAAAAAAAGCCACAAGACTGAGGAGAGGGAATAACTGTGCGAGTGTATATGGGCATGCGTGTGTGTGTGTGTGTGTGTGTGTGTGTGTGAGAGAGAGAGAGAGAGAGAGAGAGAGAGAGAGAGAGAAGAGAGAGAGAGAGAAAGAGAGAGAAAAGAGAGACTGAACAAGAATGAGAAAAGACAGAGCACAGCTACTCCACTCCGCTGGCCAAGCAATAAACTGTGTGGCAGTGGGCACATGCTGAGAATGTGCTGCTCCCTGAGTTTAATCTCCCTCATTGATCACTCTCCATGTGGCATCCCTGGGCTCGAGGAGAGGGGCCCGCAGGCTGGAGGCCCTGGGGCCACAGAGCAAGATTATCCACAATCATTAGAATCACATTCCCTCTGTTCATGTGTCTGGCGCAGGGGCCACTCAGACCCCACAAGCCCCCATGGGAGATCAGGTGTTATGATGGGCATGGGTGAGAACACTCCAGTTATTTCCAACATGGACACTGTGGCATTAGACATTAGTTACGCGACAAGAAAGTCCGTAATTTTCCCTTGATATGTGTGTGTGTGTGTGTGTGTGTGTGTGTGTGTGTGTGTGTGTGTGTGTGTGTGTGTGTGTGTGTGTGTGTGTGTGTGTGTGTGTGCGTGGCTAGTGTTACTTCTGTGGCTGCTGCTGTTGCTAACATGCATCTAGTGTTTCCCAAGATGAGCTTTGAACCCAGCTTTTGAACATTTATTTATTTATTTTTCTATTTATTTATTATTTTGCGTGCGTGCGTGCGTGTCATGTGCATCCGTGGGGATGAGTACAAAGACGTGGGGGGTGAAGAGGTAAACTACAGGGAGATCTGAGGAGGAACATCATGACTCAAACACAATGCCCCCAGGTCCTCGCATCACGCCATGGTTAAGACAACTTTGGAGGAGAGGAGGGAGGAGAGAAAGTGAACAGGAGACAAAAAGGATGACTTAGAGAGAAAGAGATGGATGGAGAGAGAGAAGTAGAGAGAGAGAGAGCGATAAGAAAAGGGATGTTGAGTCTTGCAACAGTGTTATCTTTATAAGAAGGTCTGTCTTGAGGCTCTTGTGGTGGCAGGAAAACACGGAATGCCTATACCACTTTTTAAAAAAAAGCGTTGTGCCTTATGAGATCTCTGAACTCAAGGATATAAAAAGAACGGCAGACGGCAGAGCCGCTCTCTTAAGAACGATAAGCATGTCATTAAGCCCAGAGCTCCTTAACAGATACATTCCTCTCCCTCTTTCTCTCTCTCTCTCTGTCTCTCTCTCTCTCTCTGTGTGTGTGTGTGTGTGTGTGTGTGTGTACATATTCATGGGTGCCTACTTAAGCACACTTGAAAACCATTCATTAGCATTTGCTGAGTGGTCTTGTGTGTCTGTGCTTGTGGTGACATTAGTGGATGCACTGACCATTCGTTACACATTTTCCCTGTCTAGTCGGAAACCCTACTCCATGAGCCCCCAGTATTTCTGTATGGAACACACAACACACACACACAGGCTTACCACCTGCCTTAAAAGCTTGCCACCTGCCTTAGCCACCTCAGGGTAATACGGTTAAACTCTCAGTCCTTTGTCACAGGTTCACACACACACACACACACACACACACACACACACACACACACACACACACACACACACACACACACACACACGCCACCCTGGGGACACTTCAATACTGACTAACAAATATCCACTTCTCCTGTCTGTATGCTATTGATGTGGTTCTTTCTGTTCCTCCCCTTATTTGGACTTTTGATGTCAGTTTTACATTCGTTTTGTGACAAAGTTTAAGAATTTCAATGATTTTTCCCCCCCTTCTCCTCCCATCTGAACAGACACACAACTTTTTATGTGTGTGTCTGTTTGAGTTATCTGTGCTAAAATGATTCAAATATTTACATTTTAAAGTCAAACTGACCTGCTTTTTCCTTACTCTTGACTATCATAATTAACCTTGTGGGAATTGAGCTGCGATAGTAATTACTCCCCACCCAGAGGAAATCACATCTGTGATGACCCAAAGAGTGTGTGTGTGTGTGCGTGCTCTCCTGCTCCGCCAGACAGCATGGGTCGCGTCCAGAAGTCACTGTGCCACTGCTGTCAAAAGCCTCTGGCTTAAGAGGGAGTTTCAGCCTGGCCCTCTTCCCACATTAAGCATTTACTGCCTGCTTCATCAGACTACCACAAGTCACCGTGCCCCCGCTTATGTTTCGGGGGTCTGTTTCAAGTCCTTTTTCCCCCTTATGAAGAGTTCACAGCCACAGACAAGCATTGACTCATCCAATCATTTTTATACAGCTATTGTATTATTGCTTTGTCTTTGTGCTGTCGAGGCTACTGGGCGGGTTTGTTTCATCAGGGATGACACATTCCAGATTCCAGTCATGATCTTTGGGGGGTCTGGGATTCTGGATGCCGTGTCATGTCACTCTCTCTGCTGTCATTAGCTTATCTTGTCACTTACTGTCGCTAGTTCCCCATTGTCTCAGCTAATGAAATGGATAAGTCAGAAACTGATGGGATGACCCATGGGCCAGATTATTGATGCTGACAAAATAAAATGACACAAAGCTCAGATCTGTCTGTTTGTCTCTCTCTCTCTCTGTGTGTGTGTCTGTTTGAGTTATCTGTGCTAAAATGATTCAAACATTTACATTTTAAAGTCAAACTGACCTGCTTTTTCCTTACTCTTGACTATCATAATTAACCTTGTGGGAATTGAGCTGCGATAGTAATTACTCCCCACCCAGAGGAAATCACATCTGTGATGACCCAAAGAGTGTGTGTGTGTGTGCGTGCTCTCCTGCTCCGCCAGACAGCATGGGTCGCGTCCAGAAGTCACTGTGCCACTGCTGTCAAAAGCCTCTGGCGAAGAGGGGAGTTTCAGCCTGGCCCTCTTCCCACATTAAGCATTTACTGCCTGCTTCATCAGACTACCACAAGTCACCGTGCCCCCGCTTATGTTTCGGGGGTCTGTTTCAAGTCCTTTTTCCCCCTTATGAAGAGTTCACAGCCACAGACAAGCATTGACTCATCCAATCATTTTTATACAGCTATTGTATTATTGCTTTGTCTTTGTGCTGTCGAGCTACTGGGCGGGTTTGTTTCATCAGGGATGACACATTCCAGATTCCAGTCATGATCTTTGGGGGGGTCTGGGATTCTGGATGCCGTGTCATGTCACTCTCTCTGCTGTCATTAGCGATCTTGTCACTTACTGTCGCGCTAGTTCCCCATTGTCTCAGCTAATGAAATGGATAAGTCAGAAACTGATGGGATGACCCATGGGCCAGATTATTGATGCTGACAAAATAAAATGACACAAAGCTCAGATCTGTCTGTTTGTCTCTCTCTCTCTCTCTCTCTCTCTCTCTGTGTGTGTCTGTCTGTCTGTGTGTGAAGGCCACTGCAGTCCATGCTCATCATTTCGCTAATTATCACTCATCTGTTGTGTGAAGATAAGAAGAGTTAGCTTGTGCGCAAACAAATGAATAAATGTTATTTTTAGAGGTTAGGGAGCCAAACTGGTATAGTATTTGCGCCATAGGTCAGTGCTGGGATGCCAGGCGCCTGTGATTAGAGATGTGTATGTGTGTGTGTGTGTGTGTGTGTGTGTGTGTGTGGTAGTGTGGAGGGGCAGCCAACGGATGTCTCTCACTTCTCTGAGAGAGGAATAGGGGGAAATAAAAGGGGGAGGGCAAAACGGGTGCGAATGACAAGGCTCAGACAAATTCCCCCAGGTGTGAAACGGAAAAGCGGTGGCTCTGATGAGGCCAGAATATGGATGACTGTAGAGTGCAGTCGCCTGTATTGCTCCTACCCCGAATGAACCATGGCTACTGTTCACTGGAACAGCAAGCACTTTTTTGCTTGCTTATCAGCGTGTATGTATGTGTTTTTCAAAGACATGTAATCAGAAAGAGACTGTTTGCATAGATACTTACTCAAAGCATATGTGCTATAGGCAGCAAAAAGCAATCTTCCCTCTGTTGGGGTAGGCGTGGCACAAACATATGTCTGAAGAAAGACTGTTGAAATGTTTTGACAAATCATGGCTGTGGTAAATAAGGTTATGCTTCTGAGTTGCTGTTGCATTTTGCTCTGCTTGCTTCAGCTATTGACTCAGCAGATGGGGATGTGCTATCAGTGCTGTTACCTTCAGAATGTTTCTTTTTAGCCCTGCTAAAGGTCACACAACTAATTAACATTGTTCTGTGTGGATCAACTGCAAGGTTTCTCTCCCTCTCTCTTTCTTTGTTGTACTTTCACATACATACTTGGGTTTATAGAAACTCACACTGCCTACAGTACACACTGTCTCACACTAACAGATTCACATAATGCAGCATTTGCTCTTTCGTTCATGAAAATGGCTGGAAACCTCTCTGACTAAGGTCTAGGATCAGCACTGATCTGATGCAACCATGCCTTGTTAATCAACAGATCTTAGTTTCAGACTACTTTAACTTACTTTGGAAACTGAGACAACATTGCTGATGGAAGATGATCTTAGAGAAGAGCTGTTGAAAACAACATAATTAAAGCATACTGAGCATACATAATACAACCTGAAGCATATACTGTAGCTTCTAATTATATCTTTCACCCAACACAGTCAAATTATATAATGCTTCAAATAACCTTGATGTATAATGTTTAATGCAACTTTAATGACTTGAACGCATGGAAAGAACAGAGTGATCAAAACAAAACAATTTATCAAATTAGAAACACATCCATGCTTTGTTCAAACATTCTAAATTAGTTACGACTGAATTTTTTGTCTGGTTCTCCAGAGAATGCAAACTTTGTGTGAATGCTGGCTGATACGTACAGTTTGTCAGCAGAATAAGCTTGTTGCATTCCCATTGGAACTCGCTTACTCACAACAGACGGAGTGGTAATGTGGGTCCGTCATGTCCCAATTATTGTGAAAGTAAACCAAGGAGAGTGTGTTAAATTGACTAAAAAGCCAGCCAAAATGAGCACGGAGGCATATGATTGTGGTGGCGACATGAACAAAATGGCCTCAGGAGAAATACGTTGATTCATGGGCAAGAGTTTGTTGCAATTCTTTTCCTTTTTTTTGTCGTGTTAGAGAACTTTGAATGCAATGTGCTGTTGTGCATGAGTTTCTTGGACAAGGTGGGTTTATTCATGACTGTACCCTGGAGGGAGGACATGTGGAAAATGGAGGAGCCTTGTATTATTTGGCAGTTTTGTCGCCATCTCTATAGCTAGCCCATACAACTGCTCAATCATATCACCGTTTCCACACCGCTTGGGCTGGCTAAGAAGAGGCCAACTCTCTCATTGATATTCAGCCTGCTCAAATGTGATGAGATCAGTTAAAAAGTTGAGCATAGAAAATCCACGACCTGGCCATGATTATGCTACAAGTTTTCTTGTGCTAGTTTACCAAAATAAATTTGACATGCATTACTTTACTGATATAGCTATTTGTCTGTTGTAAGAGTGCAATTGCAGCTGAAGGAATTTGATAGGAGGGGGATGCGCTCATTCAGATAATGACATCAGTGATTTGTCGAGAAGTTTAATGCCTCATACAGGGAATAACAAACGCATCCCAGAACTACTTACACAAATTGACTTTGTTTCAGATGTGATTGTTTGTAACAATATTTCATTGATCATCGTTACGCAAAAACCTTATGCTGATATATTTTCTTATATATTTTTACAGAGTTGAGCATAAAGTAAATTCAAATGGAAGTACTTCTTTCCTTCAGGAGGGAGAGGGTCACTATAAATTGAGCAGGATAAAATAAGCATAACATCTCTCTCCATACACACAGGCACAGAAGATCAGTCTCTGGATCCGAATTTCAGTATATCTGTGTTTTTCATCTCATCCTACTTTTCTAGGCACGACCAATCCCTTAGTGTGTCATTAAAGCTCAAAAGATTGCATTGTTAGCTTGTCACCCTTCATTTAGCACCCGAAAGAAAGCGACATTTTTGAAATGTAGTCCGCGCCTCTGGAGGGTGCATTGCAGGAGCCAGCGGTGACTGAGAGATCACAGTCCCTCTGATGCACACTGCCGCTGATGGGGGACCAGTCGTCTTTCTCAAGTTCACATAAAGACACAGGGCTGATAAGAGATACATATGCAATCCCCTGCCGTTAAGGTTTTGAAAGACGGCACAATTAAAAAGGAAAGCATATATTTTGAAACCATAAACAATGGTAACTGAAAACTCTCTCTCTCTCTTCCTTTCTCTCTCTCTCTCTCTCTATATATATATATTTCTCTGTCTTTCTCTCCTGATTCCTCCTTGCATTCCTCACATGCTTTCTGAAATGTCAATATCATTCTGAAATATCACATCATTCTAAAGTTATTTTTCCTTCTTAGGTGATATATTTAGATTAGCATTACCACCCCACCCACCCGGCCCCCCACACCCACACATTATGCAACCGCCAAAACTTTGATTAGCATCCTATGGTTGTGGAGCAAATTTAGGACCATAGTAAGCTATGATATTCACATTTTCACTGCCCCCCACCCCACACACACCACCTGCACACCTCTACCATCACCTCTTCCTACCTCCAACTCACCCACCTGGCTCTACCCTTCACATCCCCCTCCTCTTCTTCCTCCTCATCCTCCTTTTGTAATACAAATAAAGTTTAATACATCATTACATAATTCAGTCATTTCGGCACTCAGTGGGCTCCAGCTATCTGGGGCGACACGCTAATGTTAACAAATGCTTCACTTACCACCGCTCACTCCCCGAGTCTTAACGAGGACTCTGGGTCCCTGACGGTGCTGTGGAGGAGGCTTGCTGCGACCTCCAACAGAGAGAGAAATAAGCTTTTATCTGGCACTAGGGGTTTTCACTTGTGCAAGACAAGAATGTGCATGTCCTCAGAGCTACCTCTAATGAATGTTGATAATGTAGTGTACTATGCAGCTTCACACCTGCCTCCTTTCATGAAAGTGTGAAAATCATTTAATTGTTAATGACAGGACTATGACAAAGATCTGTGAGTGAGATGGGATTTTTTGTTTTAGAGATTAGTTTGATTTATAATACCTCCACATTATTTCCACAAACTCACAGTCCTCTCCCCCTAGCATGCAAATGTGGCTGTAAGTGCTTCTTTCTCTCTCACTAGAGCTACCAGTTCACCTCTGTGCCTGCAGAGGGCGCCCATGATGTCCATTACAGCGAGAGCTCGGTCTCACGCCACAGATGAGTTACAGAGGCGAGTGCCAGCTCCAACTGTCCCACTGCTTTTCCTTTCGACTCACTATTTCCCACAGAAAGAGCTCGTCCTTCTGTATGTGTGTGTGTGAGTGAGAGAGGTGGGTGGGGGTTGGGGGGGGGGCTTCGTAGTGTTATAGAAGCTGGGTGAGGATGAGCGGTAAGAGGGATTTGCTGTAAGCTCACACTGAGCATGAATGGACAGCAGGCTTACTAGCACCGGGGATGCACTGCAGGACCTGCACACAGCATTCTCTCCTCCCAGCATCCGCTCCCTCCCACTCTGATTTTGAGCCAGTCAATAAACACACACAAACACACACACACACATGCACACACGCATGCACACATGCACAAATCACACACATAAAAACAAAAGAATAAGGTAAAAAGCTGGACAGAATTAGATTGTACGTACAGTATGTACAATGTATGGGCATATCACTTGTACAGATGTGCAATGTAGCCTACAGATTAGCACAATGTTCTGTGCCTTTTTTATTCTAATCTTGACATTTCAGTCTGCACACCTCAGCACAATCTGTTTGCTCACCCTGATCCATGTTTTCTTCATCTTCCTACTGAATTCTATGAGGTGTATAACATTCCCGGCCACTTCACCCTACACCCTATTGCTGTACAACAGTAATGTCAACAATATGCAATTGGGGACGCTGAGTAAAATGTAAATAAAAGCAGAATGCAAATCTTATATTTAGTTGAATCAGGGCCTCAGATGGCTCTGCATTAAAACAGACCTGTTTCCGTAAAGAAAATCATTCAGGTATGGTTTAAGGAAAACATCTGATAACCATTGTCTATAAACACACTTTGATGCTCCATCAAATACTGGTTAAAAATCTACCATGCAAAGAAGAAACCATATTACACATGATCCAGAAATGATGCCTTCTTATTTGGGCCAAAACTCTTGAGCTGATACAAAGTGGAAAACTGTCCTGTGGTTAAACCAATGAAAATGTGTAATTCTTTTTGGAGATCATAGGCTCTACATCCCCAGGGCTAAAGAGAGGGACCATATAACTTGATATTACTCATATTACTATACTGTTCAAAAGCAAGCAATTATGGTGGTATGGGGGTGCATTAGTGCCAATGGCATGGACAGCTTGCACATCTGGAAAGGCACAATTTATGCTGAATGACATGTCTCGGGCAACATGCTGTCATCAAGACAACATGTTTTTCAGGGAAGACCTTGAATATTTCCTGAAAACAATGGCAAACATCATTCTGCACATATTACTGCTCCATAGCAGAAGAGTCCAGGTGCTAAAATGGCTGACCAGACCTGTTAAATTGGGTGTGTTCAGGAGCAGCAAAGACCCTAGGTTTTTGAACAGCTTCCTAAAATACTATGTCAGGCAAGAATAGGACATTTCATTCGTTAGTCCAGGAATGTAATTAATTGGTTGTTCATTAGGTATGTGATCTAATAAACCCTCTAAACGATTTCCTCAGACCTGAGATTACTTGTACTGGAGCATACAGAGAGTTATTTCGAGCACCTGTTGCACCTCACAGAGCTCCTCCATACCATGCAAAGAATTAATTGGTCCTAATGACAGCTAATATGCGTGTTAGTTGAGTGGGGTAATGCGACGGAGGTGATAATTCAGCCCAACAGTGTGGCTGTTGGAGGACTCACTTAATGAGGACCACAGGGCTGGAGAATATCCACCTGTCAGTCGCTTTGCCCAAGCATAAAAAATCCATGAAGTGATTTGGCGTCAAGGCCACTGCAACAGGTGTACGTGGAGCACTCATAACCTGGAGAATGTTGCCGTTTCCTGCAAAAGCATCAAGAAAAAGAACCCAAGCTAATGTGTGAGGACTGCTATCTGGAGTGCTGCTGGGCTTGCTGTTTTCTCCAGGAATCTTTCATATGGGATTAAAGCAACAGGTTATACCCCCATGAATTATTTAAAGCAATTCTGTGTTCTGATTTTCTTCTCTTTGTTGTGTAATAACTTTGATGTGCAGTTACAATATACAACATCAATGAGATGATATCCTGATATACTACTCTGCCTACCTTCTGTTTGAGGTATTACCAAAAATATATAGCACACATCCTGTGTCCGACATGACCTGGTTGGCCTACTTTTCATAGGGAGAAGATGATAATGGATACTAGAAGCAATAACACACACTAATGAACTACATAGTGTGCATTAATTCAAGGCATAGTTAGCTGTTGAGGCTCCATGGCCACCTGTTCCCTCTGTAAGTCACCTCATGTACTCCTCTGCCTTCACACAGGGTGATGCTCAATTTAGTGATGGCAGGAAGGCAGAGCCCATGTTGAGATACATACAGTAAGCCAGTTGGTAACAAGTAGAACGATACCCGATACGGCTGTAAAGACAAAGGTTGTGAGGGCCTCAGGGTTTTTTTTTCTCCACAGTGAAAGAAATGATAGGCATTAACCCCGCCAGCCACAGCAGGGTTATGAGGTCTTTGGCAAGTGTCTTTTTGTGCACAGCTCACATACGGTATGACTGCAATGCAAAAGTTAATGAAAGTCTGCCTCGTGTCGCAGTTAACACGAGCGCAGTGGCTTTCTCCACCTGGACTGAAGACTGAAATGTCAAGGTCACCCTTGCGTGGGTGGAAATTGGACCCTGAATGTTCTGTTTTTTCTCTCTCTCTCTCTCTCTCTCTCTCTCTCTCTCTCTCTCTCTCTCTCTGCCATCGCCTTCTCCGTCCTGCTGAGTGGCGAGCTTTCCTTCTCCAGGAGGGCGAGTGCTCTTCAGGCCTGCCGCCCGAACACGACTGAAATTAGCTGGCTAAATATATCTGATAAAGAGGCTGCGGCCCATCACAAGCTGTCAGAAGACATTAGAGTCCTCTCTTGGCGTGACCCCCCTCCCTCCAAAGCACAGCACACAGGCACACACACATATACTGTCTCTTTTATACACACACTTACTGTTCTCTCTCTCTCTCTCTCTCTCTCTCCCACACACACACACACACACACACACACACACACACACACACACACAAATGGCTGTTTAATCACTGGCACAGACTGTATGCCCCTTCTCCTTTATGGTGTCTTTATTGTAGAGGGATGGAGAGGAGGGGAGAACTTTGACACGTGGGAGCTCTCGCACTACTGTAGTAAAAGTGCACCCGGCATAACTCTTCTCAACGTTTACAAGGTCCCCTTCCACAGCCCTGTCTACAGATGGAGACTGTTAGGGGTGTCTCTCAACTAACACAAAGGAAAAGATTATTGCACAAACACACATGAGCATGCATGCGCACACACACACACACACACACACACACACACACACACACACACAGTATGCATACATGCACCAATATGGGAGACAAACAGCATCCAATATGGGATACTTGGATGCTGTTTTTTAAAAATGCAATGTGCATATGTTTGCTATGGGTGCATATTCCAAGAACATTGGATGGGGTTCTTTCTTTTAGTGGTTTATGTTAACAGCTCCATGCCAAACAACAAGCCAAGCCTTGTTTGACTCATTTTTTATTCTTTGTGTGTTGGTGATCTCTCTTGAAAGCATCTACAGCAAATGTGTGATTCTGGAGTTGCTGTCTCATTAACTGACTGGTCAGACGCTTCTAGAAGCTCATCAGGTGGCATCAGGTCACATCTTTCCCCATTGCTGTACTGATGAGTTCACATCTCTGGAGGGCTCAACAGTGACACACTACTATAAATAGGCTAAATAAGTTGTTAACACATTTGACCTTTAGAGTAAACAGCAGACACTTTATCTGACATATTTCCCACATCAGCCCTCTACTACAAAGCGCTTTTGAAAATCAAGATGAATATTTAGCCATGATATGGAAACTAGAGTTGAGTTTTGCGTTTCAAAAAGTTAATGTTTGTGTGTTTTGCAATTGCCTCATCAAGCAAATGGCAAGAATAAGAAGGGAGAGTGGGGAAAAAACATCTCTGGTCTTCGCTGTTTGTTTAATTAAAAACCTTTGTATCGTTTCATCTCTGCCTCTCTGGCTTTGAATTAGTTTTTTAGGGACACAAAGCAGAGGCTGGGTAATAAAAAAAAAAGAGCCATCAAAGACGGTGAGGTTCACACTGGATGAGCCAGCCCCTTTCATCGGCACCTAACAACAGACACACAGCTCAATTAAGGGGCTTCAGTCAAGTTGGGCACGGTGCGAAATCAGGCCTTCAATCAGCACCTTTGAAACACCATCAGCGATGCAGAGCATGTCCAGACCTCCAAACAGCACTGAGGGCTGCTGATGCCTGGGTGGATGGGAGAGGGGGTGAAGGAGGAAGAGGAGGAGGAAGAGGGGGTGTGGGTTTGAAAGTTGCATAAGTTGGAGCTTTAACCACTAGTGCTGGTATTAGGGGATGGCTTCTTTCTCGGATACCTGCGGTGGCACCTGAGATGAAGCCGGTGGCTACACTTTCCTTTTAAGCCATTTTTTCCCAGGCAGTGCCTTCCTGCAGGCACCGGAGAGGAAATGAGATGGTAGGGTTCCACAATCCGAACGCAGCCTGGTGAATTCTCGATCTCTGTTGTCAGTTCAAGCAAACTGATATTCTACCTTTCTGTCTCCCTATCTTTCACCGTACTGAGGTAATTTCTGCCTCTGCATTCAAATCGATAGAGTGTGGCGCATTACGTAAGCCGTGTGTACCGTCATCTTCGACCTCTCCTCTCTTTTGAACAGGAGAGAGGTTAATGAAAATGCATGCCTGTTTCTCATCTCTAGGTTTTTTACCTGCCTTAGAAGTGGAAACCCTCACTGACTTCTCCCATGAATATATCGGCCGGCTTCGAGTTCAGAGTAATGCTGAAAAGATCATCAATTTTCATGCCTCCCACTTAGAACATTGTGTGAAAATGTGGATCAAGGCAAACTTGATTAGATAGAGGAAGTACGATATTGAGTATGAGTGTCAGATTAAATTAAACTATTCTTTGGAAGAATAAAAAACACTTGGATGTTATATAATGCTTTAATTTTCTTTCTTACTCATTTGTTTCTGCTTGTGCGAGAGTTTGTGTCGCCATGTGTGTCAGGCAAAGGCCTCGGTTGGTCTGCCTTGCAAAGGACAGCTTATCTTTTTCTAATGATTTCTGTACATAATTTATACTCAGCATCTGTTGTTATGCAAGCTTAATTTTTCCCCCTGATTCGCTGCCAAAAGCAAAATCTCAGAAAGTGGCATAAACATGTTTCATTTTCATTTTTATTTCAAAGCCCTCTCTCTCGTGCTCCCCTCTCTGCTTCTGAAGGAAAGATGCTCTAAATATACTCTTTGACATGCATGGCAATTAAATTAGTGTCTAAAATAGCTGCACCTTCACTCTGCTGTCGCCTACCCGAGAATACCCCTTCAAGATCAAGGCGACATGAAAGCACTCTAAAATTTTTCATTAATATTTCCTTAAAACAGATTAGAGAATTAGCTTGTCAACTACATATCCTATTGGTCTCATAGTCTGGTGAATCATCAGCTCTGGGGGAGCCTATTTTTGAGGTCTTGCCGTTTGTGTATAAAGTGTAAGTCAGCATAATTAATTTAGGATTACACGCGCTGGATTTTGGATCTTGGTCAGCGAAAAGCACACATCAATCCTCACCTTATTGGAGACTAATTCAACCTTTTCCAGGGGTGATTTATTTAGCACACGGCAAGCCAATACGACCCTTAAATAAGAGTCTCTGTCTCTCTGATCCTCAACCTCGCAGGCTAACTGATGAGATGATCGGTTTCCTGCAGTGGAGCAGCATGTCTCTTTGTCCTCACACACACACACACACACACAGCATACACATTTACACAAAAGTGCATATATTTACAAATCGGAAAAGGAAAATCAGTCTCTTACAGACACACATACTGTACACACACACACACATACACCACATGGCAACAAATGAATACATGTACACAGGGGAAGAGGAAAATATCTCTCTCTCTCTCCCTCTCTCTCTCTCTCACACACACACACACACACACACACACACATTCCCACCAATATGGAGGGCCACTCACGCCCACTCCCTTGATGAAGACTCCAGTAGGGGCAGGTAGGCAGCAGTAGAACAGGCCACAGATGGCTGGGTGTTTCTGGGGTTGGCTGACAGCATACCAGCATCTCCTCCACATTACTCAAAGACGCCATTATCACATAGACACAAATGACTGCATCACGGAACGTCTCCATATCGGCCCGTCCATATTAATATTCTGTCAGGGGATGCAGCTGGAACCCATGGACAATCACCGTCCTCTTCAAAGCAGAATAAATTATGACCACTCTGGCTCCGGAATTTATTTTGACAGTTTTATTCACTCCGAAAAGGAGTCGGACAGAAAAACTGGAATACAATAAAACGCTTCATTAATTTCCATGTCATCTTTTTTTCCATTCCATGTTTTTTTTCTTGTAGGCGAAACAGACTCCTCCTGTCAGGCCTAGTTTCTGAAGCACATTCAGCTCCACCCTCTAATGTCTCACTTTTGGTCTTTTTTTTTTGGAGATTTAGTTTTTTGCCCCACCCTCAGTGCACACACTCACCGTGGATATATTGTCTGAGCATCCTCAAATGTAACGACACAAGGGGATAAAGACTTGGGAGGTAGGGGGGGTTAACAAACAACATCTTTGCATAATCCTGTTACGGTCAAACAGTCCTCGCCATCTCATTTCCCTGATATTGGGCGGTTTTGGCCCAATAAAAACACCAAAGGCACCTGCTGGGAGAGGAAACCGGATCCTAGAACGAGCATTTAGATGAGCAGCGCCAAGTAAACAGAGCGAGAAAGAGAGATAGAAGCAGAGGAACCAGAGACAGACGGAGAGATACAATTAGATGGAAAAGAGAGACAAACCCACAGAGAGAGAAAACAAGAGAGAGAGAGAGAGAGAGAGAGAGAGAGAGAGAGACAGACATAGGAAGAGAGAGACAGATAGAGACAAATAGAGGTAGTGAGAGAGGAAGTGAGAGAGAACAATTAAGACAGAGCAGGAAATATACTGGGACTACAGTTGTGTTAGATGTTTAATTGGCAGAGCGTTGTATCCAGTGTAATTACTCTCATCTGCAGTAAACTTCTCTAGGGGTCATTAAGGCACTGTAGAGTAATTGAGCTGAGCACGGCGTCTCCAGAGGCCACGTCGAGGAGGAAAGAGAAGGAGGAAAGGAGGAGGAGAGGGGGAGGAGGAGGAGGAGGAGAAGGTGGAGGAGGCTGGAGAATGGATGTCTTGTTTATTTAATGAAGAAACAGGACACCGCAGAGGAGACTATGTTCACTGGCCTGGTGAAACATTGACACTGTTACCAGTTCACCTGTTTGTTAGACTTTAATCCTTATTAGAACAGATAACCGCCTTGGGCAATCCCTACATATAATACATCAGGCCATTACACGTATGTTTATCTTCGTGCGGAACTGAATTATATTGGTAATTCTATTTCAACACGGAATCATCAGACTGATAGATTTGTTTGGCTCTGTGTTTGATTGTATTAGTTGGTATCACATTTCTGTTGCTAAGCTGAACCATCAGAATGAAGACTGCTTGGAAAGACCACCCCACACACACACACACCCTCCCCACCTCCCCCTCAGCTTTCTCTACTCTTAGAGATAAAGTGAACCGTAAATGAGAGCTGTGGCTCTCCTGTGATTTGTACCGAGTTGGAGATATCCTGAGCTTTAAGCGGATTAATCCAGTGTCATTTCCACTCCCATCAGCAGGGAGAAACCTCGCACATCCAGGCTACTCCGCAGACTAGGAAAATAAAGGAGTTGTACACTTTGCTCTGTAGATAAATGTTGATAAGCATCTAAATTTCACACACTCTCATGTCTCATGTGATGATGGAACAAGACAGTATACTTTGTGTTTTTATTAGTAAACCTCTCCAGAAATGCCAGAAATTAATTCTTCGCAAGGGCTGTCATTTTCACATTATTATGAGACAATTGAGCCACACCATCTGAAAATGACCAGCTTGAATGATGCTCTGCAATAAGGACAAAATCACTACAGGCAAACCCAATGAATGCTTTGAACAATGGCTAGGATAAAGGCCTGTGTAAGCCAAAGGGAATGAAAGAGAATGAAAGCACTGAAGCCAAGGGGAGCCGAGGGACCACCGAATACCTCGGCCAGGTAAACACAGAAGGTCAGCGTTATAAAGGCAGAGGTCGGCAGCACATCTGTTTACCGCTAGTCAGATCAGTTCCCTTCAACACACTCATTCAAACACGCACACACACACACACACACACACACACATACCAAAACACATACATCCACACACCACATGCACACACACCAACACACATTCATACCCCCCCACACACACACACACATACCAACAGACCCTCATAAGCTTGCTCACAAAGAGAGACCACATGGTGTTTGTGTTCCATCCATCAAAGCATCCCTTTTTTCCCTGTTTACCTTTATGATCCAAAGCTGATCCATATTTTCTGGCCAAGCCAATAGAAAACAATTACATCCAAGCAGGCTTTGGTAACATAAGCAAAAGATGGCTTTGCTAGCAGTCTCTCTATCTCTCTTTGTAACACACACACACACGCCCATACACACACACATACACACAAACAGAGCAAAAGACCGACACGGGGTTAGGAGACAAAACAGATGTCTCTGTGCTTTCCATGGTTAGCTGTCATGCGCTGTCATCGGTGTCCTTATCTCATTTTCTGTCCCTTCTTCCTCTCTCTCTCTCTCTCTCTCTCTCTGTCTGTCACTCTCATTCATCCCACTATCTCACACATTCCTAGTCTGTCTTTCTGCTGCCACCCTCTCCCTCTTTTACTCCCTTCTCTCTCTCTCTCGCTCTCTCTCTCTCTCTCTCTCTCTCTCTACCTCATCAGAGTCAGTGCTCCTTCCGAACACAGCTCTCGCAGAGCACGCAGATGGGCAGCAGAGTCTGTGTGGACATCAAAACATCATTTTAAAGAAGAATGATTGTGCTCTCTGTCGCGTGCGCAGTGTATTATAAGGGGCTGGCTGAGGCCAGCTTTTGAAGTGCTGTAATCACATGTTGATTGTAATTGGAGGGAGGAAAATCATGGAATCACAACACTTTGTTCAGAGCGTTTCCTTGTGTGTTGGAGGCCCGTAGCTGATAGTTCAGAGTCGGGGGTGTTTGCCGAAAAGCCTTGTTATTCCTTTCGGCAGATGACTCATCTTCGCCCGCACTTGCATGCTTTTTAGCCAATCAAGAGATGTTGGCTTAGTTGATATGGACAGCTAATTTGTAGGAGAGTAGAATCTCTGGGGCCGATGTTTATATTCGTTTCATAGCTCTCGAGCACAGAGTGCTTTTCTCCAGCAGCAGTTGGTTCTATTTTACCAGACGAGCTGATCCAGACACCATGGAGAGTGGAATCTGAATGTTGTTCAAAAGCAAAAATCAGCAGCGTTTCTGGCCCCAGATGCCACATATGGATCTAGTACCCAGTGCCCACAAGGACCCAGGTTCGAGTCCGGCCTGAGGTCAATTCTCGAGCACAGTCACCAGAGTCACGGCCGGACTGGCCATCTGGCATACCGGACATTTTCCCGGTGGGCCGACGCACTTTTTGGGACGATAGAATAGGCCATATATATAATTTAATCATTTTGGCCAACGATCGGCCCAAAGGAAGGACAATCAGCGGCCCATTGGTTACATTTCCATATTGACACTTGACTGATCCAATAACAACTCACGTCAGGCCCCACCCCTCGCATTTTGTCTCAGAGCCATGATTCTGTGAGCGCATCAAAAGTTAGTCGAAGTTGCCTACACAAAATTGCGGCGGGTGCCCGGTAGTGATAATAGTGCAATATTGCAAGTAGGCTAGCATATGTCAACAACATGTTGAAGTTCGTTGAGTTTGAACGAGGATGTAAGCAAGCATTCAGAGCAGAGGGACAGTGAGTGAGCAGGTGGTGGAGCCTATTTGAGGCTACATGATAAGAACTCAGTGGTGGAGCAGGTAGGCTATGTGTGACGTGCCATGCTGACGATGATGATTATGATGATTAATTGCGATAATGCAATGATATGGTAATGGTAACGTAAGGCCGTGCTGTGATTATAATAACAAATAGCGCAACTTAAATGTTCTAAATGAATGATTTGCAAACCCGGATAGCAAAAGAGTGTCAAATCGATGTTAATTGTTGGTCAGATTGATCAGTTTCCGTCAGACGGCCAAAATTCAACATCGATGGCATGAGTGGGGGTTGGTCTCTCAAAGTAGAGCGTTGAAAGGGTTCTATCTTGGAAGGATTATCATGGTAAAGATGGGCTAAAAGACTGTAGACTGATGCAAATGTAGGCTACAAAACATCAAGTCATATTCATGCACAAGCCAACTAAGCTATATATACAGTAACCTATATGATAGGCTACTGGAAGACATTTAATTAAAGATAATTAGTTAACGTAGCTATAATGTTCCAAAATGTACCAGCAATGTAGTTAGGTAGTATAGCCTACAGGAATAAAATATTTCCAGCAACAGCCCTGTTTATTTCGTCTTGTTTCAGTTGTCCTACAGTGATTAACGTCTATGACAATCTAGGTAATTTATTTCTTTACACATAGGCTTCAGTAACTGTTTGGTGCTGCTGTCAGTTGAGCATTGTATAGTTTAAATGTAGCCTATTGAATAATTTGAAATGATAATTTGAATTCAAGCAGAAACTCTTCTTTAATAATTGCTTGTATAGCCTAGGCTACTTGAATATGGAGATCATGTGCTCCATGGCTACCTCTGATCAGTCAGATCAGCCAATGAGGCCTACAACACTTTCAGTTCTCCATGGCAGCTGGAAATATATGCATATTTAAGGGTAATGCAAAGATTTTGTATTTAATTAGGTGTGCCCGACCGATTTGAGGGCCGCTTGGGCCAAATATGCCAGGGCCGATTTTTGGTCCCAGTCCGCCCCTGACCAGAGTGTCCTTTCAATAAAAGCTAGAAAAGCCCAAAAGTAAATCTTTCAAAAAAGCACCAGGTTCAGTCATGAGTTAAAGTGCATGAGTTTGCAGGTTGATTTCATAACTGAATGTTTTCAGACTTCATCTTGTCTGAAAATGTATTTTTAAAAATGTATATTTAGAAAATAATGTTTTACAAAACCTACGGACAGAAATTCTGAAGAAAGTGTGTCCATTTTAAGCTAGGCTCCTAAATATGCCTCTACCGCACAACGTGTCATATTACATAGTTGAAATTAAATGCCTTAAATTGTCACTTGAGCTCTGCTTTCATTGTGGGTGTAGATATGAGCTGTGGTGAGAGATAGAGTTTGTCCGAATTTTGGAAAGTCATAATGGTTGATTATTGTGTTTGTGCTGGTTGCACTAATTCCAGCCTGTCAGGACATTGTATCCACCATTTTCATAACCAAAAAAAAGCAAGGGTTTTCATGCTTGGGTGCGTTCACCGCCTCATCTGTCAGAAAACACTGAGTAGGCCTAGGGCACGTTCTGGACATGTAAACACCTTATTTGCTATATGATGTCCTATTGGAATATTTGCAGTATTTCGCAACAATTAAGTGCAGCATTACGACAAATAACAACAAACTGTTTGATGGCCCATGGTATTTATGGCCCATGGTATTTATGACCGGAGCTATGTGCAGCTTCAGAAAAGATGTTGTGAATGAAGAAGAAGTTAGGCTAAACTTTTGTGGCAAGGAAGAAACATAGGCCTATGTTAAGACTGCATAGTACTGACATAGTGGCAGCACCATCAGAGCACCTCTCCCTACCCTGCAGGAGACCTACAAGAAAAGACTATGTACCAGGGCCCAAAGTGTCTTAAAGGACTCCTCACATCCTGATCATGGACTTTTCAAAAGACTGAGGTCAGGCAAACGTCTCTGCTACTACAAGATCAGAACAGAGAGACTGAGGAGGAGCTTCTATCCTCAAGCCATCCGTATCCTGAACACACACAAGACTATATAAACTGCTTTTTTTTACAGTTGCACATGAACTGTACACACACTTTTTATTCTCTCTTCCTATTTATTAAAATATTTCTTGATCTTTCTTTCTTAACAGTCGCACAGAAAAAGCTAGAAACACCTAACGAAATTTCACTACATGCTTTATCAGTCAGTATTGCTGACAAATAAACCTTCTTGTATCCTTGTATGCAGTAGCTTCAGTAGTGATAATGTTACTATGGAAACATTCATGGAAGGAGCGTTTAGGACTTTGATAAAGTGACATGTAAACAGAAATATAAACGGAATGTGCTTTTGTTTAGACCTGTGTGTCAATTCTTTTGAAAACATCATGTCAGAGGTGACACCAGCATTAAAGCGATCAAGAAAAACTGTAATGTCAATGTAAACGTACTCATAGACGCAACGCAGACACAGCGTTAGTCACCGTTAGCTATCACTGGGTCACTCACCAAGACACCTGCTCAATTCGCTTCTCCTGACACCACAACTCTGCCGCTCTCCTCTGCCCATCGTTCCTTCCCCTGTTCTCTCCCTGGCCCCCTATCTTGTCTAACAGGCTCAAAATTATAGGGCTGTGGCCCGTCATATGCGCGTTCATTTACAAGTGTTCATTTACAATCTCCTTGCAGTTATATTTTTTTTCTTTCTGAGAATCGAGTTCCTTCATCATTTATCTAGGGGTGTCCAACCTGCAAGTTGCACTTTCACACTCCCTTCTTCCATAGAATCCAGAAAAGCATGCATTTCTGCAAGGCCCACACTAGTCCTCATAGACCCTGTGTGTGTGAGGATCTTAAACCCCCTATGCCTCCCCTCCCCTCGCCTCACTCCCAGGCATGAGCAGAAGGCCTGACACAAGCTGTAGCAAAGAGCCGAGTCTGCCAAACACGCCCAGGGGCTGACAGGAAACATATTGCTTCTCTCTCCATCACCCCCTCCTGTCTCTTGCACTCGGCACTCTCTCTCTTTCTCTCTCTCTCTCTCTCTCTCTCTCTCTCTATATATATATGTCTCTCTCTCTCTCTGCCCCCCTCATTTCTCCACACTTCCTGAATTAAACTTTAACTCGGAAAGCATCGCTTTTTAACAGGCTGCCCTAAAACTTTAATATCTCTGTGTATGCTGGCGCACAGAGGAGCCGTGGAGATGGAGGTGCACCAGGCGATCCATGGCTGAGCTGCGGACGAGCGCAGACCATCCGCATGGCAGCAGGGGGCCTGCAGCACACTGATAAACTTTTGTTGCTTGTAAAAGAGGAGAGTGAAGAGACAGAGGAAGTCAAATGCTCAGCAGTAACGCATTGCAGCACGTTTAAACATTTAAGATGTTTTCTAAAAAGTAAAATGAAGGGGGCTTTTCTTGAACTATTTCGGCATTGCTCCACGGGAGTTAATGGTCCATGTGATGTAATGAGGTTTACAGAGGGTTATTTAGGCACACCATTTTTTGGACTAATCAACTGACAACGGCACGAAATGTCAGTCAGTTATAAATCTTAGAGGGGAAAGACAATAAACACCAGTTGCTGCCCTTTATTGGCCAAAACGAATTGCGGCGGGGGAAATGTACAGGAAATGATACATGTCTCATAAACTGTCACACTATCAATATCGTGACTCATTGTCTCTCATGGCGGCACATTTTCATCAGCCGTAGATGGAACTGTGCGGCGCCAGCCTCCTCCACGGCCGCTGCCGCAACCAACCAGAGCCCCTTTCGCTTTAGGGCATGTTGTAATGAAAAAGCACTGCTGAGTTTTGGATACTAATGTACTGACACAAGTGAGGTTAATGTGTATTGTGACCCTTTTAAATGTGTTGTGCATTATTAGTCACTAAGCAAAAAGAGAGAGAGTGAGAGAAAAATAGGAATTCATAGCTTTAATCCATATTTATAGTCATACTTTTTTTTGAAAAAGACAAGTGTTTCAGTTAATTAAATGAGGTGACACCACAGTGCTGTGTGTGTTGTGTGTGTGTGTGTGTGTGTGTGTGTGTGTGTGTGTGTGTGTGTGTGTGTGTTGTGTGTGTGTGTGTGTGTGTGTGTGTGAGTAAATAAACTTGCTGCTTGCTGTAAGCACACAGGAAGCCAAGCTTAGGTAGAATGGAGAATAGAAGAGTATGAAGAAGGCAGTATATGTTCCGACATCACCGAGGCCAGCGAGACACGGGATGGAGTAGATTGTTTTGGTATTGGAATTCTGGTCCACACTAGCAGGGGTCAAGGGAGGTGGACGCCGCCGGGAATTCTGATGCTCCTGATCCGAGAAACCCGCAGCTACAGATTCAATTATCGTTGGGGGACAACTAAACTCCAAGAGGGATCATTTGTTGTAATTTCTGTGATGGCTAATCATGGTGTTTGTGTGTGTGTGTGTGTGTGTGCGTGTGATACGGTTACTCACATATCCAGAATGCAGAATTACCTGCTGGCAGCCAAGCAGAGCCAGTCGTGTGAGATATTTGTTTTTCCTTCACAGCAGGAAGACCTTTACTTTAGCCAAACCTTCTGTCAATGTTGAAGCAAAGTGACACACATACACATACACACACACAACACACACACTCAGTGACACTTTAGTATTTTAAATAATGAACGATGAGAAGCATGCATCTTTGGGGTCAGAAGCTAGCAGCAGCACTGGCCGAGACTGAGATGAGGACCTGTGAGAGCGGAGAGCGGAGGCGGGGAGGAGGAGTGTCGGGCTCTGCCCAGCGCACAGCTGTCCCGGCTGGGCAGAGACTCAAGCTGTCAGTGCCTCCTTGTGCTCTGCCCTGCTGCTGAAGAATGCATGATGGCTTCCTTAATCTGGTCTGTAAGGTTTGGCTTGGACCGCCACCCCCACCCCCCACCTCCACGCCTACTCAACCTCTTAGCGGATGCATTTTGAGCAGCATGAATGTACTGTATATGTGGTATACTGAGTGCAATTTCCCTCCATCATTAACTTTTACTTACATTTATCCTACACCACTGTATTCCCCCATTTTTACCTCTCTCTTTCTCTCATTCACACACAAACACAGACACGCACACCCACACACACACAGCCACACACACACACACATTCACAAATGCACACTTGAATATATTCACATTTGCAGACATATTTTGCATGGCTTGCATTTTCCATCTGAATGTCCTAAGGGAATTTCCCCACACTTACACATTCATCCGTGCATGCACACACACACACACACCTCTGAGATAACTTCAGCTTGAATCATGAGCAAAGATAAAAGTTGACAGAAGCTGGTTAGTAAGAACTGATCTCTTGGGTCCTAAAAAATCAAATATTGCATTTGATTTAAAATTACATTTTTTGTCTCCCAAAGGTTTTTTTTTTTTCAGAGGTGATCCATCAGTATCTGTCTCCACTGATGCCATCACACCTCTCCTCTAAGAATACAGAAGCAGAAATGTTCCAACCATAGACTGTTTCCTCCATGGAGTCATCTATTTCGTCTATTCAGTTCCAGCCTAAAGTAATGTGTGTTTTGAAGCAGCTATGGCATATGTGTGGACCATGCATGGGTAGATTTCTCCATAGTGTGTCCATCTTTTCAGTTATGGCCCATTGTCAATAGAACAGGAGTACAAAAGTTTCACTCCTTTTGGTCAAATAGTCCATGGATTTTCTAAGCCCTGTGTCCTTGTCTGAGTCAGACTCAGTGTCTCCCCCTGTGTTTTTAATGTTATGTAACTATCAACAATGCGTTGAAATCCTTGCTGATATATACTCTTTTCGGATTTTCTGACCTCTTCAAAAGAACAGATGTGAACTTGAATAAAGGCTGTCCATCAGGTCTATGAGGTTAAGCATAAGGTGGTTTAATAAAACATCCATATAATTTCCCTGCTCAAATCTATGAAGCAGTGCACTGAGTTTGCCAAATAACATATAGTTCTACACCTGAAATGGAGAGTATGATTATATGCGTCGAAAAATTCATCATTGTTGTTGTTGTAATTGTACCAGCCTGGTCCAGGTTTTCCTGTTCCCAGCCCTGGTTTACCCACTACCTCCTGTCTATGTTTCCACATGCTCCATTCCGGATTCCCTCCATATTTTTACCATCCATCTTGTCATGTTCAACTCTGTTCTGTTTTGCCTCGTTAGGAACTACTTTTAAGGCCACATTCACACGTACAGTACCAAAACGATATGTTTCCCCCCCTTGTACTGTATGCTCATATCTCACTTCACTAGGCCTAGACTATTTATTTATGTGTAAGGCATGTAAAATAAATTAATGACACCGGCACTACGCACAAATTCATTTGAACACCGCACTTCCCTAATAACTACTGACTAGTTCTCTCACATCAGTCACTGACAGTAGCTGGAATACATCAAGAAAATGCATAGGAAAAACACTGTTCAGCCTACTGAATGTAATCGTATGTAATGTCATGTACTATATGAAAACTAATAAGTGTGAAGTCCAGGGCAGCTTAGGTGTGGCGATGGCATCATCGATATGCATGCAGTTTCGCCATCCAATCGAACACGCAAGTGTTATGCTTTTGAATTTTTTCACCCTGGGACCATGTTTCAAAAAAGTGTGGTTTTGGGCAGTACGTTTACAGGATTCGTTTGGACGATCGGCCAAAACGTTGCAAAACATGTGCGTTTAAACCAAAAAGCATCTCCGTGTGGATGGCCCCTAACTTTGACTGAGTATTTGACCTTTGCCTGGTTTATGTACTGACCTCTTTCTGCTTTTATTGCTGGCTTGCCAAGTAATTCTCCCAAACCTTAAGTCATGCACATGTCTGACCAGGGTATACTTGTTTGGAGTATATTTGACCTTTGCCTGGTTTATGAACTGAAGCTACGTAACAGTAAAGCTGTGTTTGGATTCTACCATCTGCCCCCTCCTCAGTGTCTCTTCCTGGTTCATGTCTGTTATTAACCTCTGTCTGCACTGCCTGTCTGTTTATCTGATATCTGTCCGCACATTACTGCCCTGGATGTTTTTGTACCATTGCCTTGTTCATTATTAAAGTGCTTCTGGGTCCTTCCTGCACCATGCCCTGGCAGCCACTGCAATGTTTATATGTGTGTACTGTGCGCGTGCGTTCATGTGTGTGTGTGTGTCTGTCTGTATGTGCGTGTGAATATGTGTGTGTGTGCACACGTGTGCGTGTTTGTGTGTGTGTGTGTGTGTGTGTGTGAGTGAAACCCCAACATAAAGTATGGCCTGTCATGCTGTCTTTGGATGTATATGTCTCTGTGCTCGTGTGGGTGTAAATGTTCACTGGAGAAGAACCATCAGGGCACTCCAGTCCAGAAAGGTGGGCGATTAGCCAGGGATAAGAGACCTTCCCCCCATCCCACCCTACCTCCACCCCTCCAGCCTCTCACTCTGTACCCAGCCAAACAGGGGGAACTCTGGTGCATAATACAAGCAAAATGTCACTATGATAAATTTAACCTTTACAGGAAGCCCTGAGCAGCAGCCAACCTGTGTACTTGAATTAATAATCAGATCTATCAAACAGTTTGGGAATAATTGCTGTCAAAGAGCCCAGCCATGAATCCTGACATCGAAGTCAGCTTGGGATCATAAATCTCCCTTAAGAAGTTCAAAACTTCCCGCTGATCTACATTTTACCCTCTCGCGCCGCCGCTAAGGCGACTGGGGCGGTAAAGGGAAAGGGTGCGGCCTGCCAGTCTGCCAATGATACAGTAGAGGTTGTAAAAGTGTGAGCATATTGTGTGTGACTGTGTGTCTACCTCTGTGTACCTGTGTTTGTGTGTGTGTGTGTGTGTGTGAGAGTGAGTGTGTGTGTGTGTGTGTGTGTGAGCGCACGATGGTAAACGTGTTTATGCATTCAAAAATGTATGTGTGTACTTATTTGTTTGTGTGAGGACACATATGTCAATGTACTTATGTGTCAATGTAATGTATAATACAATGCCAATGTATTTATGGATGCAAATAGTTGTGTGTGTGTGTGTGTGTGTGTGTGTGTGTGTGTGTGTGTGCGCACGATGGTAAATGTGTTTATGCATTCAAAAATGTATGTGTGTACTTATTTGTTTGTGTGAGGACACATATGTCAATGTACTTATGTGTCAATGTAATGTATAATACAATCCCAATGTATTTATGGATGCAAATAGTTGTGTGTGTTTGTTTGTGTGTGTGTGTGTGTGTGTGTGTGTGTGTGTGTGTGTGTGTGGGTGGGCTTGGAGTATGTGGAAGGTGGGCTTGTGGGAGAGCAAACTGTCACATCATCAATCTCTCTGCCAGAACTTACCAGAAAAAGGGACCTGCGCGTGAGTCAGGACTTGTAATTCCTACAAGCCACTTTCAGATTGGAAACCCTGCTGGAGCAGCCGTAACCCAATCAAGTGCTCCCTCGAGATGCTGACATGGCTCACACTCCAAAAATTAATCACTCAACAAATGTCCCACTACACAAGTGAAGACAAAGCATTCGTCCCAATCACCATCGCCGCCATTGAAATTATTCAGCAATTAGTTATTTCTTCTCCCTATATGTTTGATTGATTTCACCTCTGAATTATGAAGTATGAAGCATGGATGGGAGAGTGCAGAAGTATGCATAAGAGCACTTAGGACAAGTGGGTGAATTGCACATGACATTTATTAGCCCCTATTGTTGGGGAAAGGGGAGATGGATGGTACATGTCCTGGAGCAGGTAATCTGATTACGGTCCCATTAATAAAACATCTCTCATTAAGCACCTTAATCAATCTCAAGTCAGCATCAAGAGTGCTGGAGCTGAGGACGAGTCTCATCGTCATTGAACAATCTGTGTGTGTGTGTGTGTGTGTGTGGGGTTGGGGTTCATAAGAGCAGTGTCTGTTTGTGAGTGTGAGTTTTCAACTGTATGTCAGGGTGCATAGAAGATGTGGCATGTGTGATTTATCATGGTGGCCTGTGTTTTTATGATGTGTGTTTGATCACTTAAGATATGAATGGATACAGTAGCTAAAAATTCCTTAGATCGTCTGCCAGAGAAGCTGGATGAAAATATACTACCGGTATCCTCCATCTACTGACAGCAAGACACTTTATATCGCATTCATACAGTATACAGTGAATAAAAATTAGTATTGTTGATATAAGCTAAATGACTGTTTTTCTTAGTAAACAACCTTAGCTATAATGACACTAATTTATTTTACATTTAAATTCATTTTGAATGCTACAAGTCATTATACGGCTCTTCAAAATGCTAAAGAAAGTTCCATTAAAGCAACACCAAAGATTCTTTTGTACATTAAAATAATGTTTCCAAAATCATTTCAGTAGTTGCAGTATAATCAACTCATAACAGGGTGAATGGCACTTCTGCATTTGCTTTGCAGCCCTCTATCGGCTATAACCACACTATACAAGTTTGCCAGATCGGGTAGCGGATCTGTAGTCTGAATGAGACATAAAAAAACTACAAATTTGACTTGCTTTATAGCAAATGTTACAATAGCCGATAGGTGGAGCAAGGCTCTGGGTGGAGCGTACTTGGCAGGTACATATAAATGGAAGACGGTAGGCTGCGTTAGGCTAAATTATTAACGACAGCGGTAATGGGCAATTCCGCTTGCAACCTGTAGGGGGACCGAAGAGGAAGGGAAGAGGGAAAGTGCTTTGGTGTTACTTTACAGTAACATGAACAGACCTAGCTTATCATTTGGCGGTTCAATAATTTGGTGGTCCACAAGCCCATTTCAAAAAGTGAATGACCACTGCCAATGGAAACAGTGTTGTGCTTCTCTTTCAAGTCTTTTATACCATTCTGCGAGTAGTTCATTCACTTATCACAATGGAACTTCACTGAAACTTAAAGTCAGCAAGTAATACATTGCTATGCAACATCTGAAACTTTGAAGTTCTCTTTGTGTGCTGAACTATGTGTTTCTTGGCAGAAGCCACAAAACGGCAACAAAATGTTTTTAAAAGACACATTGTGTGGAGTTTAATTTCTCATTTTGGCCAGTAGCCATATAAGAAGCAGAATAATGTTGCCCGTCATTACTGGGAAATGCAACGTGACGTGAAGCGAAGACAATTACTGCTGTACATACGTAAATATATTGTACTAGCACAAATTATTCAGAGTTTAAACCTGTTTAAGTCCTTTTTGAAATGGTTTCAAAATAAAAATATGGTTAGACCTTAAGTTAGTGTGTGTGCATATGTATGTGCACGACACGTGTGTGTGTGTTCTGTATGTGTGTGTGTGTGCGTCTGTGTGTGCATGTATGTGCATGTGTATCGGGTGCATGTACCTGGGTTTTCACATGTGCATGTGTCCGAAAACCAAAACCTTCTTCACCAGCACAGCATCTGCTGGCCCTTCTCTCTCATGTAGGTCACCGTGGCCTTCTCTGTGCAAGATTCATGCATACTGCCTCCACTTCGCCTCTCATTTTTTCATTCCCATTCTCTGTCCCTCTCTTTTTTTACCTCGCTATTTTCCCCCTGGTGACTCTCTTTCTTTATTTGTCACTCTCTCCTTATTCTGTCTGCTCTTGTTTTCTGTATCTTTCTCTCCACTCCTCCCTTCCCCAACCCAACCCACCCCACATCCCCTTTGTTTTGGCTGCTCTCTCTCTCTCTCTCTCTATTCTCTGCTGTAAATGCTGGCGATCACACCATGGCAGACTGATAATGGTGGAACCCTCCTCGCCTCGTTATCGCCGTTTGTATTAAGTTAAGCACTTTAAAATACTTAATTATGCTCCACGCCCGACTCTATTTTAATTTCTAAGTGCTACAGGATTGTGACTGATACTCTTCTGGGACCGGTGCGTTTTCCCTTTTAAGCCGTTTCCTATCCCCCCTTCCTTTCTTCCTTTCTTCTATCCATCTCTGTGTGTGTGTGTGTGTGTGTGTGAGTGAGAGAGAGAGAGATGTGAAATAGGAACTTGCCTTGTGCTGATGAAGGCTGGGAAATGGCGTGAGTGACTGAGAAGGATTCGAATCAGAGGAGCGCAGATGAATTGATCCCTGGCACAGAGGGAAAGGCGTGCCATTTATCTATCTGGGCTTGTGTCATCCTCATTAGTAAGTGGCTAGCATGGACGCCACTAGTGATGAAGGATGGTAATGATGATTATAATGGGAATGGTGTCTCTCGGAGAGAACGGCGTGTTCTTCCCAGGCCTCAGGGCTATTGTGAGTCAAAATAACACAGCAGATGCACTAGGAGCATCTCTCTCTTGTTCTCAGTGTCTCCCTCACCATCTCTGAAAATAGTATGTTTCGAAGAGAAGAGCAAGAGAAAGAAGCTCCTGACTACGTAATGCTGTTGGTGGGTCTGTTTCGATGGTCACTGAAGTGGTCATATGCCATATGTGACCATGACCCCTTTGCATTGCTCTCAAATCTCAAAGCCCCTTTTGTCTTCACAGACGCTCAAAAGAAAGAGGGTTCAGCTTTTGGGCGAGACTGCTTGCAGCAGACATCTGCATAATTAAAATGTAGCCACGGGTGACGCAAAAAACCCCCGAAAATTACCTTTTTTCTACCACCGCTAGTGAATTTTTGCATGTTTTTTTTTTCAAATTAATTCTTCCCTTTCACGGAAATCAAGTGATTATTGAGATGGTTGAAAAAAGAAACCCTATTTTGGTATGAGATGACATGAGGTTGAACTGCATTCTTACACCTTGTCGCGCAGTGATTAAATGTTCATCCTGCTTCATTTTTCTACTGTGTGTGTAGTGAAGGGGTGTTGGTGAGTATGTATTCATGTATGAAGATGTGTGTGTGTGTGTGTGTGTGTGTGTGTGTGTGTGTGTGTGTTGTGTGTGTTTTGCTGTGTGCATTAATTTGCTTTCATCCCTGAATTATGTGTCATTTCTAAAATTGTGTTCTGTAATTCTGCCAACTGAGAAAAAGTATGAGCTGTTTATTGTAAAATACATTTTTCCTCTATTAGACTCTTTGTCGGCTTAGAGAAATGGAGGCAGACAGTATTATTGAAATGAGGAAGGAAGGTAACCATGGTTTCAGGCTGAGGACCTGGAACTCTCAATAAGATAATGGCAGGTCTACCTCAACAGAGATGCGAGGAGGAAAATAGCAATATGGTTCAATCAATCAGGGTAGACAGAGTGCCATTTTAATGACTCACATCTCCTTTATATTGTGGGCTTTGGAGATTGACTCATGAATTACATGTATTATTGAGTTCGGATGGCTTTCATCTAGCCAGGAGCCTTGAGAAAGTGTGCTCACATTGCTTACAAAAGCCTATCACATCATTCAAACACATCAATTGCTAACACGAGTATTGATATTTGTTTTTGTGCTGGAAGGAAAATTATATTACCAGTACCTTCAATGCTCTGTCATAGACCTCTGAAGTTCGCCTCCAAAAGGAACCAAAGCTGCCATCTTCGCCCATATAAGGAGATCCGGGTGTTAATTGAAGCTAACTACCTATGGCAAGTTGCATTGCAAGTTAGCTCTGGGGTAGCAAAAATCTAAGTTTGCTGTCTTGTACCGAAGATCACAGTACCCACTCGAACGCAGAGGACAAAAGTGTGTTGAGCAAAACATCTGTATTTCAGACTTCTTCATCCACGTGAGAGTTCGAAATCCCCATGTTATTTTCCCATAGGAAAAATCGCAAGGTAAGCAACAGTGTAGCTCTACAGCAGAAATATTGTAACTACAGAAATTATATACATTTTTATACTTTAGTTAGCATTTTAAGATATCCCAGAGTGCCTTTTTCATCTTTTATCTCAAAATACTATCTGACAGTCAACTGCAGTGGCATCTGTATTAGAAGGCCTAAAACAGTTTGCAAACCAAGCTGAATAACATTGACATTTACACACAAGTACATTGTCCTTGTAGGATTTATGAAGAGCACAGAAGAATATCTGAGGAAAGAAGAGAAATACGTCCAAGGTAAGCTGGGCATTGTGAAGGTGGCTTACTTCTGGTACATAAAAAACGCAAAGTCTTCCAATATGTATTTGACACAGGTAACTCCCTCATGCAGAGATCAAAGAGAGGCAAGAGAAGCTAGGCCATTTGCAGAGGAGGCTATTGGCATACAAGGGGCCACATCCATGCTGTGCAGTGCACTAATGTAGTCCAAGTGACAGAGGAGAATACCCGATGGAGTTGAAGAGGACCTAAACTGGATGCCTAAGCTGTTGATCATGGCGGATTGATCAGCTGATCACTTGCTCTTGGTGGAAATCATTCAGAGCGCCTTATTTTAGCTGCCTTAGCCTGCCTACTCTTACCACTTTCTCTACAAGCCTTTTTGTAACCCATCTCCTTCTCATTGATGCCTGGTCTGTTCTGAACCCTATGGAGGGTTTATCTTGCTACTCCCTCTGTCTTAGGATTTCCATGTTTGCACATGGAAGGGCAGGGGGCTCCCAAAACAGAGGCATACCACCAAATGAAACATTATGCAAATAATAATAAACTATCTGGACAAAGTGGTCCTGACTGAACTACCTCCATTTTCTGTCATAAGATTTGGGTTGCTAGACTGCTTCTGGTAATGTTCACGTGTGACTGGCAAGAATAGTTTTCTTTGACCTTTAATGATTCCATAGGCATCTCATAGCTCATCACACATCCGGAAATAGGATGTAAATTTAGGAATAACAACTTTGTTGTTAGCATGCCATCTATTCCATTTTCACACCTGTTTAGCTGTCACAACAGGGGCATAAAGACGATCAGGCATCATGATTCTTTTATCACCATCATGGGAACCCAACCTATGGAACCCAACTCCCTAGACCTGGAAACAGGCCCACATATCTTCTACTTCTAAGCATTGACATATTCATGGTCACATGCATGAGTTAACACCTGCTTCTTTAAAACAGTGCTGAGCCTTTCACATACTTCAGTGAGAATACTAAGAAGGGTCCTGATGAATGGCAACAGCAACCGATGTGAAAAGGCAGGTCCTTCATTATCCATTTGGAGCAAGTTTGCAATCCTAATACAAGGCTTGTGGCCTATCCATTGAATTGCTTTCTCCACTCCTAGAGATAAGCACCAAAACCACCAGGAGTAGTTCCTTAGTCTCCTGTGATGCACTTGTAGAGAACTTGTGAGAACTGAAAAGCGGTTTACTTAAAGATTCCCTGCTGATTAGATTGCTGACCTGTATTACCACTGAACAACTCTTTCTAATCTTGTCTGTCTGGGTAGGGTGGAGGGTAGGGAAGGCTGCAATTTAATGACCTAGGTGGGCTTCAAGTTCTTTTTCAAAGGAAAGTTGTTGTTTTTTCTAATAGTATCCAACTTAACTGTCAGTAAGGACCACCGCTCTCTGATTTTTAACACTCAGGTAGATGACTTTCGTGCTCAAAATACCTTTCTTATTCTTTTGAGTTCTAACATATAGCTTCCTGAACGCTGTGGCTTTTCCTTCAAAATCTTCAGATGCTCAACCTCAAGGGGACCCCTACCTGAAATATCATCAAGGGACACCCTTACATGCACAGAGCCTCTGAAAATCCAGTCAATATTTAAGTGGAAGAAAATAAAACTTTAGGACACATTGGAAAGGTAAGTGCACACTGTGTAAATGTCCTAACCCCAGTGTATTCATAGTGACAAACTGCTCAAAGGAGTCAGCCAACACAATATGCAAGCATGACTCATACCAAGGTTTGAAAAGGTTCTCTATTTTGAGGTGCAGATATTGTTCCAAACTAGAAGAATGATTACCTGCAGGTTGGGTACCAAGCCCAAAAAGATTTTAAAATAATAATGATATTATATTAATGAAAAGTCAACTTTTGTCCTCTGTTGGCCAGCTTCACTCACTCCTGACTCACCTTGAGTTCACAATATAACACTATATAAGCTTTAAGGAACTGATTTGCAGTGATACACACATTTTCCCCTTTTGTACACTCTTAAAATGAATGTGTTGAAAACAACACAACTTGCGTTGTTTTAACACATCTTTGTGTCCAGATAGGGAAAACACATTCATTTTAAGAGTGTATAGTGCCATGTTCATCTTCCTACGGAGCCCGGGAGAGCTCACTTTAAGTGATATTTTTCTGGTCGTGATAATTTGTGAGCACGTTTTCTTTTAATTGAGCCCTCGAATTATTACAACGTGAGCACGTTTTCCTTTAATTGAGCCCTCGAATTAATAAAACGTGACCCCGTTGTAGGCCTAAATTGAGCTTTCGAAATATGTATTTCGTGCTCACATTTAGTAATTCCCGACATTTTCTCACCGCTCGCTGTGCTGTGGTGGCAACTTCGTGTTACCTTGGCATGGACTAGCTGCTAGGCCTACAGCTGTCTGTAACATTACAGTTCATATTGGTAATGTGATGATAACCGTAGGCAGCTAATTAAAGCCTTTAGGTGGTCAGGATGGTTTATAGCGGACTTCTTCTATAGCAGGGTCACCTGTGGTCAACTGCCAGCTATGGAGACCCATAATGGGGAAATTCTACTAGGCTACTCGGGCTCTGTTGTAATGACCGGTTTCCACTATACTTCTGGATTGTTGACTAAAGCCTACGTTAACTGTGAGGTCTAGAAGGCAATCGAAGCACACACAGCGACAAGCTTCCAAACAATTACAACACGTACACCTACTGCTGTTGGTAAATAGGCTACTGCGTATTAGTAGTAATACCCACCCAATACAATAAGGTTCCCTCTAGCGCCCGATGGGCCTCACCATATAACCCACCCGCACACCAATATGATGCACACAACGCAGTAAGCTTTGATACGGACTATGAAACGGGAGACATAAACAGTGGCGTACACGATGCTCAGCTTCTCATGGTAGTACCGTTCGCGATAAACACCACAGCTCTGCATAAACTTGGACCTCAACAAACACTCAAAACTTCGGCAAACATTCAGCTGGACGAAGATGGCAAGGGGCCTGTGCAAACACACACAATCATCTGCTCTCCCACCTATAGCCTACCTAACGGGGCTATATCCAGGTACACTGCAATCAATGAGATTCCCCCTATGTCACTACAAGCGACACACCTCCCGACATCATTCCCGGGGATACCCCTTGACACCATACTACGTTTTTTTGCACACAATTTAATTTCGACGAGCCCACATTTTAATTATTCGTGGGTGCGTTTTAGTAGATCGAGATCTCAAATATACTATAACGTGCTCATGTTTACATGTGTCAAGACAATATTGAGTGCACGTTTTACAAATTGTGGCCACGTTTAAGTAGATTGTGCACACAATGTTCTATAACCATGTTCACAAATTGTGCTTTCGTTTTAATAAATCGTGCCCTCGTTTTAGTAAATTGTGCGCTTGTTTTAATAAATAGTGCACTCGTTTAATAAATTGTGCCCTCGTTTTACTATGCTTAAAATGAGAGCTCAATTTAGTAAAATGAGCGCACACTATAGTAAAACGAGAGCACAATATAGTAAATTGTGCACACGATTTAGTAAACTAGTACACTATAGTTTACATTATACACTATAGTAAAACGAGTGCACAATTTAGTAAAACGACCGTACGATTTAGTCAAACGAGCGCACATTTTCTCAACATGCAAAACATTTTGCGATGACACCTCTAGGGCTCCGTATCTTCCATATACTGTACTTCTAACCCTATTACAGAGATGAGCTTTCTCTCTTTGTTCCTCATTTGGATGTACACTATTACATTAGTGACTTAATATGATGAGGTGACTGCCTCAATACAAGGATATCAACACCTAATTTAAAAAGATTTGGTATACTTTATAATAACTACACACAATTCATCATTTATTAAGCCTTTGTTACTTCACGGTTTGTTCATCATTAGTAATTTCTAATTTATCATCAGTAAAGCATTTGTTCACACAAAATATTATTATATTATAAAGTTATAAATAGTTTGTTCATAGTAAATAAACCTATATCTAAAATATGTTTATACATTGTTGTTAATACTTAATAAATTATATTTTGTGAGCTCATCTAAAGTGAGGACGTTTTATGCCTTGCAACACATTTACAAATGAGTTATAAAGTTTACACTTGCATTTATTAATTTAGCCGACACTTTCACCCAAAGCGACTTTCACATGTCAATGAAATTAAAGGGCAAGACCACACTGGTTTGAACCCCCAACTTTATGGATTACTGCATGTTAACCCGGCTCCCTATCCACTACACTACCTCTGCCCAGTGGTATTACAACAGTCAATTCAAAAATATAATATAGATATGCGTGTTTACTATGAACAAACCATTTTTAACTGTGTGTAAACAGGATTTACAGATGAGAATTAATGTAGGAATAATGGTTTACAATCAAAGAATACAGCATTTAATAATAGTTTACAGATGTTTAATAACAGTGTGTAGTAAAAGAAAACAGAAACTATTGCATAGTTGTAGGGGTTTCTATCTGGGCCAAGGTAGTGTAGTGGATAAGGAGCAGGACTAGCACGCAGTAGCCTGGAAAGTTGGGGGTTCGATTCCTGGCTCTCACTGTTATGTCAGTGGCCTTCAATTTAATTGACATGTGTACGTCGCTTGTCTGCTAAATGAATGAATGTGAATGTAATCTTTACAACTCATTTGAAAATGTGTTGCAAGGCATAGAAAGTCCTCACTTTAGATAAGCTCACAACATATCATTAACTAACCACTTGTAACTCCTGAGTTAATCATGAATTATAGTATTAGGAAGTGGTTTATAAAATATGTATCCTCACCCTAATTAATCATTAGTGCATGTGTATGTAACAACCGTTAAATAATGGAAATATTACTTCATCAACAAAATATTATTGCAAAATGTATGAACAAACCATTTATAACTGTGCAACAAACCATTTATAACTGTACAAATACTTTATTTATGAGAATTAACATAGGAACAATGCTTTACAAATGATGAACAAAGCATTTTGTAATAGTTTGCAACTGGTTTATAATAAGAAAATGATTTCATTATAAGTGGTTGTTTCAGTACTTATTAAGTATAAATAATGTACTTACAAACATATTTTTTGGATAGGCTTGTGTACTATGAACAAACCATTTATAATTGTGCGAACAAATGCTTTACTGATGATAAATTATGTATGAACAAGAAATTACTAATGATGAACAAGCCATTAACTAATAAGTAACAAAGGCTTAATAAATGATGAATTGTGTGTAGTTATTATAAAGTGTTACCCAAGATTCTGCTACAAAAACATTATCCATGATCCCTTGCATTGTATAATGATAGTTATCACATTGGAGGTAAAAATACAGTTTAACTCTCCCATTAGTTGGCACTGATATCACAACTTCAGCAAAAGCATATTGATCTGTCTGGTCTCATTTTTGGTCATATCAGCTATGTTTTATCAATGATTCTCAGGCAATTGAATCTGTCAAACAATCGGTTAGCGTTCCATAAAGGAACTAGAGAGACTTACTAGTCTGCAGTCTTACTCACTTATCAGTTGGCTCTGAGCAGTGTTGCCAGATTGGGTTTAGTGATTTCTGCCCAATCACGTTCAAAAACCTGCCCTCTTCAGCAAAAAAACACCCCAACAACGATTTTGTCATAGAGAACCATTCAACCGCCCGACAAAGTCAAAAGAAGCCCAATTTGGCAACACTGGCTCTGAGAAGCATTCTTTATGAACCATTCTAATCAGATTTGGGTCCCTCACATACAGAAATGTTCAGGAAACACCCATTCACAGGAGCTAACAAGCATTATATATTGGCACTAACTTATCTTAAACCTGTTTGCACGCACACACACACACACACACACATATATATATATATATATATATATATAAGCCTACACACAATACTGTATACACACTACAAACAGAGAGATGCTGAAGCTAGCTACTGGGTTTGTCCATGTGATGTCCTCCACCACAGCTGATAGCTATAGATACCAGCGATGAATCAGAGCACGCTGACGTTTTTAAAAACTGAGGGGATATCATGGCTGATAAGACACTGCTCCAGAGGACATCTAGAGAGATGGCTCTCAGTGCTCAAAGCCATCTTAGCATCCCTCCTACCTCAGCCAAAGCTTATCAGGCTAATTAATGTCATGAATAGGTACTTAATGACCCTGTGCGTCAACCTTGTTAAAAAAATTGGAATTAAAGATGCTATCACAGCCATTGCACTAGGGAAAACAGGGCCGGGTGGTGGCAGCTCATGCCCTCAAAGTCATCGATCGCCTGATCAACTGATTTGGATGGCAGTCATTTTTTTTTTTTTGGTGCCAATTTAGAGAGGTTTCATGACATTATATTGCAGCCTCTGGGCATGACTAAAGTACCTGAAAAAATGTCACCGCTTAAGATTGGGGTTGTCTGACTATAAGCAGATATGGATTACAACACAATCCTTTGGTATTGAGTCAATTGGATGACTCAGCAATTTTCCTTTGGAAGTCAGTGGATTTCTGCAGACTATGTAGCCATGGGGCACAAAGAGTAGACGTTAGCAGTAGAGTTAATAAATGCTAAGGTATAACTGGACATCAACAGAAGTTCAGAAGTCCATCAATCTACTTTCTGAGCTCCCACCCGAAATGGTCGGTTTCTGTTCAGGTTTACTCGAGAAAGAAAAGCCACAAATTCCCCCTGTAATGGAGCAGTGTGAATTTGACTCAGCGACTGAGTGGGAACGAGGATCGCCTGGCTCCCAGTGGTCCTCATTGTCTCGGCCAAAACGCATCAAATCAATCAAATTTATATAACACGCTCTCATTATTTCTGCATCGGTAATGCAAAGGGTCAAGCAGGGAGATTCATCGGCAGCCTGGACGAGTGACAACAGGACAGAGAGAGGGGGAGAAAGAAGAGAAGAAATGAAGTGAGAGGTCACTGTGATCACATATCCTGACATTGTTTTCTAGGCATGTTTTTTTTTGTTGTTGTCTGGTTTTGGTACACCTTGGTCGTCATTAGGAGTGTGGTAGGTCCACATAACCAAACTCATGTCACCATCATTATAGCTCAGGTCCACGGCGAGGCTCAATTTGTGCTCCCCTTCTCGGCACCTAGAACAGGCCGTGTCTCAATTTGCCGTGGTTGAAATTGAAACATTGGATGCTGAATCGCACTGAGGTATTCTGAGTACAGATGGTAGGCTGCCTGTCTGCTAGTCTATCCCGTTTGCGGCAGAAGGCAGCAGAATCTGGGCTGTTAGACCGTAACAATGGACCCGTCACATTGATTCAGTGAATAAATATCACCTTAGTTGCTATTTCTGAATTTCTAGAGCTGAGGTGCAGTACACTGGCAGTTTTGGACGGAACAATAAATAAATAAATAAAAAGAAAGGCTAATCAGTCTTTTTCAGTCCTTTGCAACAGTTTCCAAGCGTTTCAGTTTTCCTCTTTGTCTTTGTGAGGCTTGAACACGCCCCCCCACCCCCCCTTACTTTTAGCACCTTGTCCTAACTGTCCGCGCATAGTCTGTCCAATGTCAAGCTGCAGGCTATACACCTTTTGTCTGCATCAACAGTAATTGCACAATTAAAAACTCATTTTTGTCACAAAATGATACTCAGGGCCATCCTCACTTTACTCTCACCTTTCATGTCTCTCTCTCTCCCTTCTGCTCATTCTCACTTCATCTCTGTCCCTCTCTCTCGTTCTCTTTCTTTATCTCTCCCTCCCTCCCTCTCTCTCTCTCTCTCTACTTTCTCCCCTTATTAAAGCTCTCATTGATGGATGTGTCTGCTTTGGTAATTACTCCACTCGTCGGCATTCTTAATCTCCTGACTCTTCTCCAGGAAGAGGTGCAGTAGAAGACTTACTGTAGACTTGACAAGGGAACTGCTCTCAAGAACATTTAAGGATACTTCAGCAGTGTGGACATTGAGTAAGAGTTTCTGGTTGCGGTTGCACTGTGTGAAAGTGAACCTTTTATGGACCTTTTTGCTCTATGAGAACAAACCTTTTGGAGCATTTGCAGATATAACTAATATAATTTTTCTATACACCATGCATTTTTATGCATGTGTGTGTGTGTGTGTGAATTAGTGTCCTATTAATGACTAATTGTTTCCTAAGAGGTTAGGCTTTTTTAATTGTTTAAATAAAAGCATTATAAAATATGGGCTAATTATGACAAGAAATATGTCTTGTCTCTTCCATCGAATTCACAATCATTCTGATGGCAGACTGCAACAGGAGACAGCTTTGCTCGGACAGCTCAGCCGTGATGCTTGGTTTCTGCCCTGAGGGTAAAGGGATCACTTAATTCTTAGTCTTCTCCTGCTCAATTCCCTTTATTGATAAGACCACTAGCTGCTTTTACAAGACAGATGAGGCTTATTAGAGAAAGAGGGACAGAGAGGAGACAGAAAGAGGAGGACAGAGAGAGAGAGGGAGCGAGGGAGAGGACAAAGTCAATGTTAGTGCTTAAATGAGTATGTGTGGGCGGGTGAATGGACATGTGGGTGAGCATGTTGTGTGTGTATGAATCTCTATGTGTAGTCTGTTTTTGTGTGGGTATGTATGTGTGTGTGTGTGTGTGTGTGTGTGTGTGTGTGTGTGTGAGCGCATCCGTGTGTACGTGTTTGAGCACATTAATGAATAAATAACAATGCGGGGACGGAGGGCACTCTCTGGCGCTCCAGCCCATGACAGCCATCGATGTGCTACACCTCGCCATTCAATTATTCTGGGATTAAATATTTAAGATGCTGGGCCTTGTTGCTTCTCCTGGCCTTTGAGAACAGCTGTGCCTCTCTTTCTGACATGTTAAATAATGCAGCAGGGCTGGAGGAGCGGCGAATGGGCGGTAGTGAGCGGCAGCCGGCCACACTTCAGCCAGGGACTAGTGCCCGGAGCTCCCAGTGCTGAGGTCAGCAGCATACCTGTTGGTGGGGTGCCAGATGGGGATGACACCGAAGAGAGAGAGAGAGAGAGAGAGAGAGAGAGAGAGATACAGAGAGGAGAGAGAGAGAGAAAGGGAGACGGAGAGAGAGAGGGAGATGGAGAGGAAGAGAGAGAGAGAAAGAGAGAGGGAGAGAGAGCAAGAGAGAGGGAGATAGAGAGAAACAGTGAGAGAGCAAAAAGAGAGGAGGGCATAAGTAAGTAAGAGGAACAGTGGGGAAAAAAGAAAGGAAACAGATAGTAGGTGAGAGGAGGAGAGGGAGGAAGAGGTAGGTAGATTGAAAAAAAAGGGAGGGGTTGGTGGGGGGTGAGCAAGAGAGTAGCATGGGGAAAGAGGGAATTGACCTATCGCAAGCCCCGCCCATCGAACGTGGATGAGTCAATGGCAGTCCAGTAGCTCCGCACATGTAGATAAAGTCCGACAGCTTCACCTTATGGCTCCATAGAAATGCATTAGAAGCCGTGATTTTTTTCCGGTTTTATGGGATTGTATAGTGATATAAATGGAAAAGGGACGACCAAACGACATGTGTGGGATTAACGCAACACTGATACACAGAATAATGGCTTTTAATCTTGATTATGCTTTTTTGTTATTATGTTAAATTAGATTAAATTATCTCCTCCCAGCTCTCCCCTATTTTAAGCAAAGAGTTAAACTTACTCCTTAGCAAACCACAATGAAACAGTGTTCCACCACTCTATGAATTAAGCCAAACAGTTAACTCAATGTAAGTAAGATAAAGAAGATCGTTTATAGTTCTCAGCACTGCCAGCATTATGTATAAAATGATTGTCACTTAGAGGAGACTCGTAAACGACTAAGGTTAGCATAGTTAGCTAACCGCTGCTAACGTGCTAGCATCGCCTCGTCATAAAAGCATGGGGCTGTGCACAGTAGTGTAACATTTATTCACCAAAAATTAATAAAGTTGAAGTCGCTCTGCAATGTAGACTATGTTTCCGTTTATTTGCAGTACCATGTTCCTTACATGACATGACCTGGTGCCCTAGCAATATGCATGCAAGTCTATCTAGCACAGCTAGCTATTAATATCAGTGAGTCCCACTCGCCCCCCGTCTAAGTTTGTCACCCAACAAACCTAGATATTAATTTTTATACATGTGTCTCCATACTGGAGTTGTTCAACGGATTCTAAATGAAATCAGGTCCATGGCTCTGTAAAAGAGCCTCTTAGGTTGTAACTTTTACAGACAGGCTTACAGCTACCATTGAAGTTCTAGTCAACTTGCCAGTCTTAGCTGTCGGACTTAGCAACAGTAACTAAGGGGGGCGGGACTTCGCGAAAGGTCAATTGGGTCCAGTCTATAACATATTATACAACAATTGGGTTCTATGGAACTATTTATTTGTTTCTGATTGGCCGAGAGACGTTCCATGAGTTGGAATATCCCTGGACATTTCAACTCAGACTCAGCACAGCTGATAATAAATCACTCCGCGATACAATGCGAAGATTTGACACCCAGCTCTCCACTATTTCAAGCAATGGGTTACTCCTTAGCAAACCATAACGAAACAGTGCTTCACCACATCTGTGGATTAAGCCACACAGTCAACTCAATGTAAGTAAGATAAACGAGGATTGTTCTCATCATTGCCAGCATTGTGTATAATATGATTGTCACTTTACATTACATTACATTACATTTGGCTGACGCTTTTTAACCAAAGCGACTAACAACATGGTAAACAGTAAGTTTTAGAACAATTCTCACAATTTTAGGACAGTTTTAAAAACATTAGAGTACAGTAAGAATGAGTGCGGCCGGTGAGTGCTGTTTTTAACAGTTACTTGTCAGTTTAAACGGCTGGTGAGTGCTAGGATCAGTAAGACTTGTTGTAAGTGTTGCTATGAGAGTAGATGTTCTCTAAAAGAGCTGGGTCTTCAGGAGTTTTTGAAAGTGGAAAAGGATATCCCTGCCCTTGTAGGAACTGGCAGTGTGTTCCACCAACGAGGAACAACAGATGAGAAAAGTTTGGATTGGCTTGAGCGTGCACCGGTGGTAGAGCTAGACGTCGTTAGTCAGAGGAGCCGCAGAGGGTCTGGAGGTAGTGTAAGTCTGTATGAGGGCATTCAAGTAGGTGGGAGCAGAACCGAGACTACTTTGTAGGCAAGCGTTAGAGACTTGAATTTGATGCGGGCCGCCATAGGTAGCCAGTGTAGCTGGATGAGCAGCGGGGTAACATGTGCCCTTTTGGGTTGGTTGTAGACCAGGCGCCCGCCCGCGTTCTGGATCATCTGAAGTGGTTTCACTGCGCAGGGCTGGGAGACCTGTCAGGAGGGCATTGCAGTAGTCGAAGTCGCGAGATGACTATTGCCTGAACCAGAAGTTGGGTAGCATCTTGAGTCAAGTAAGTCCTGATTTTCCGTGATGTTGTAGAGTGCAAAACGGCATGACCGGGCGACTGAGGCAACATGATCTGAGAAGTTTAGTTGGTTGTCAAGAACAACTCCTAGATTTCTTGCAGTCCTGGTCGGGTGAAACAGACAGGGAGTCAAATTTGATGTTGATGTCGTGGTGTATGGTAGGTTTAGCTGGGATGACCAGCAGTTCAGTCTTTGAGAAGTTCAGCTGGAGGTGGTGTGCCTTCATCCATGTAGCTATGTCTGAGGCAATCCGAGATCCGTGCTGAGACCAGGGGGTCGTCAGGTGGAAAGGACAGATAGAGCGGTGTGTCAGCCTGCATAGCAGTGGTATGAGAAGCCGCGGCGAACGGATAATCTGTCCCAAGGAGGTGGTGTAGATAGCAAAGAGGAGGGGGCCCAGCACTGAGCCCTGGGGGACCCCTGTGGTGAGATGGTGAGGTGCGGATAGCTGACCAAGCCATGATACGTTAAACTTGGACTTGGAGGAGACTTGTAGATAACTAACGTTAGCATAATTAGCTAACCGCTGCTAACGTGCTAGCATCATCACGTCAGGCTGTGCACAGCAGTGTAACATTTATTCACTATACATTAATAAAGTTGAGTGGTTCTGCAATGTAGACTATGTTTCCGTTTTTTTGCAGTACCATGTCCCTTACATGACATGGCCCAGTGTCCTTGTAACATGCATGCAGCAAACCTAGATATGAATGTGATTTCCACATTTCTTTCAAGAAGACATATAAACCACAAAGACCCGTAACAAGGGGTCTGGAATGTTGGTTACCTAGCAACCAAGAAGCTGTCTATTGAAAAGGGAACTATTTTTTGATGCGTAAGAACGATGTCGAAATTAACATTTTTAAACAATAATGGGGTGTTTTCAGATTATTTAGTTTTTTGTAGAATTGTTGTATAAAAAAAAGCAATATAGCACTCGTGATGGTAGGATTGGTCATGGATATTCCCACGGCTGTTGTTGCCTGCGCCACTCGGCCTCCGGCCTGCGTGGCTCTGACCTAACAACACCCGTGGGAATATCCATGACCAACCCCACTCTCACTCGTGCTATATTGCTTAAACATTTCATAGACTGTAAAATACAATAAAAGACCAACAAACTATACTGGGTAGGTTAGTGGCCAAGACAAAAGACAACCCAGTGGTATCCAGTGGAAAAGGGCCCTTATTATAAGCTTGTGGCTTAAACACTGCTACTTTGAGACAGGGTCAGCCAACATGCTAACAATGATAAATTATAGTATTATATAGTATTATTTACATCCATTCAGAATGTATCTCAGCTAATTTTCATTAACTAATTTTAATTAAAGTTTTTACATTTTCCTAGAATTGTTGAGAGAATTGCTTTAAAAAACTGTTTACCATGTTGTTAGTCGCTTTGGTTAAAAATGTGTCAGCCAAATGTAATGTAATGTAGAAAGTTAAAGTGAAAATTTAAGTTGACTGGTACTGTACTTAGCAGATGCTTTTATCCAAAGCAACATGGACTAGCAATGGTGGGTTCAGGAATTGAACCTGGATCGACCTGTAGTCAGACGGGGACCTTACCACTGCTCCACCATGCCATAATAATGATATCATTATAACTGGTGAAGTCCATCCAGTATAGTTACAAATAATACAACAGTCTCTATGAAGTGAATTTTAACAGTTGTATAAGTAATTGTTGTATAAATACATGTGTTTGCAATATATTGTAGAAGCATTACTTCACATGAGGTTGAAGGAAATAAATTGATAAAAACTTAAATGTGTGGGATGTTCCCATTGTTGATAAGACTGAAATGCTGAGATGCTGTCTATTATGTAAACGTGATATTGGCAACCCACTGTGCCTACAGTTAAAATTCAATTTTACAGTCCCAATTAAATAAAGGCCTTAACACCCTACAATTATCATGATGAGAGAGAGAGAGAGGTGGCTTTCAGTGATTCATCAGAAAGGATCATTTCAACACATGTGAGATCTAGCACAGAAAGGATGGTTATGTCAAAAAGGTTTAGATATCTAAAACATAAAATAAATGTCAAGTGAGGCTGCTGCTGTAAAATATATTTTAGATTCAGATGCTTAAATAGAGCCGCTGTCTATGGAAGTACAGCACAGTGAGATTAACACAAACGAAAGAGAGATTGATGTTTGTTTAGATGGTGCATGGATGTGAGAAATAATTAGATTTTATGACTGGTAAAGTCTGAGTTGTTTGCAAAAGATAGGTGGAAGACATATTTGAAAACAAACTAGACATTTTATGGAAGGGTTAGTGAACAGAAAAATCATGGGGAAAGTATACAATGTTATGCAAAGAGTACAATGTGACAATTGACAAATTAGCCATTTTGCAGGTATTTTAGCTTTTTTTTTTTTTTTTTTTTTTTTTTTTTTTTTTTTTTATTGGTATCCAGAGCATTACAGAAAATATTCATCATTAAAGACACCTTGCATCCTGCCCAACAACTGTACACTCATAAGACATAAGACTTAGATAAGCAATACCACTCACATTAGCACAATCAAAAAAAAACATCTGGCCAATCTCCAGGTTATTACCCGTCACATTTCTCATGTGATTCACATACAAAAAAAGCAAACATATAGTACAAGCAAACAAACAAAGACACTTGACTGTCTTTTGATAACTTGTCCATGGCCTTCAATAAAAGGTCTGTCTGGTACCATAAACAGAACTATATACATTATAGAACTGGGAGGAATGTGTGTACTTAAATTAAGTATATACAGTATCACGTTATATAAAAATCTACTCTTCTGGGAGCAATATAAAAGGTCCACTTAACCCATATGCTGTCAAAATCTTCTTGCGGAGTTGGAGATAATATGTCAATCTTTCCATTTTGTATATATCATAAACTATGTCTATCAGTCATCAATCAAAAAGGAGCCTGTTGCTTTAGCCATTTACAGTTATGGCCTTTCTACATGCTGCTAGTAAGATGGACATAAGTTTCTTGTCAGCATGTATCTCTTTTGGAAAGTTACACAAGTATAGAATGTCAAATCTAAAGGGAATAGTAACTCGGAAAACCTCTTGTAAAACCTGATGGACACTTATCCAGTAAGGGACTAGCACTGGGCAGGACCAAAATATGTGATAGTGATTTGCATTATCTGTTTGACATAGTCTCCAACAGTCTGAGTCAGTAGTGTAGTGTAAACTTTTTTGTTGGGGGTTATGAAGAAACGTACAAGATTCTTCCAACAGAATTCCCGCCAGCATAGAGAACTAGTGGTTTTCCATTGTGTTTGGCAGATAATGTACCAATCCTCCTGAGAGATGACATCATTAATTTCACTATCCCATTTTTCCTTAATATACAGTGACTCTTGTGATTTCATCTGTGAGAAACAGCTGTATATCTTGGATATGATTTTAGAATTAGATTCACAGTTATAAGCAGATATGAAGATTTTCATCAATCCTTTCTCTAAATTTGCCATATCTCGTCTTTCTTAAGTGTATCAAAACAATGTCTCATCTGGAGGAATCTGTAAAAAATCTTGCTGTTCAAGACCATAATCTTCCTTCATAATTTGGAAGTTCTTTAATGACCCCTTCTGTATAAAGAGTACAGTAAGCAGTAACACCATTCTTTGCCCATGTCTTAAATCTTTCATCACTTAAGTTAGGGGGGAAATCACTATCAAAAGCGCACCATTTTAACAGTTTAGCTATTTTTTGTATGTTGCACCTTTTTTTAGTTTGTTCCCAAATTTGAAGAGATAAACCAATAAATGGATTTGCCTTGTCCAGGAGGTGTTTGGTTAATTTCCATCAGAGATAATTGCCTGAAGGGGGACCTCTGACATTGCCACTTCAAGGTCCTTCCACCTGGCAGAGTATCCAGGATTGCACCAACATATAAGAGGCCTAATTTGAGCTGCAAAATAGTATTCTAACAAGCACGGAAGCCCCATTCCTCCATATTTCCTTCCTAAGCTGCAGAGTTTTGTACTTTATCCTCGGTTTTTGCCATTCCATATGTACCTAGATATGAGTCTGTCCCATTCTGTAAATTGCTGACTTTTCACCTCCACAGGTAATGTTTGAAAAAGGGTAAAGCAATCTTGATAAGATATTCATTTTAACTGATTCCACTCTTGAACTTAAATTCAGAAATGGAATAACTTGCCATCTTCTTACATCTGTCTTTATTTTTTTACAGAATTCAGGGGCCCATAGTTGATGTTGGACAAAGTTGTTAAGTCTTTTGGTATGTAAACACCCAAGTATTTTATTGAATCCATCCCATTTTAACTGATATTTTTGAGCAATGTCCTAGTGGGCTCATAGTTGAAGGTGATGATTTGTGTTTTAGAAATGTTAAGCTTATAACCAGACATCTGGCCATATTCCTCCATACGACACACCAGTCTAGGCAGAGATTGTGTAGGTTGTTCTAGGTAAACTAAAATGTCATCAGCAAACAATGCCAACTTTTGTTCCCCTCCAGTTGAAATCCCTTTGATATTAGGATTCTGGCCCGGATCCATTGACTTAGGGGCTCAATAAATATGTCAAATAAGAGAGGGGAAACAGCACATCCCTGCCTGCAACCTGGCTGAAGGAAAAAGGAGGCAGTGAGGTCTCCATTCACTCTGATTTTTAGCTGTTGGGTTGTTATATAGTGTTTGAATAATTTTAATGAACTTCTCATGAAATCCAAATACATATAGAACTCTATATAGAAATGCCCAGCTCACTGTATCAAATGCTTTTTGGGCATCTAGGCTGATGAGGACTGACTCTGTGTTATTTTCTGTGATGTGCCGTATTATATGTAGTGTTCTTCTAATGTTGTCCTGTGTCTGTCTTTGCTTTACAAAGCCAGTCTGGTCCAGATGGATAATATCTGGCAAACATTTTTCTAGCCTCCTTGCAAGTATAGATGTAAATATTCGGTAGTCTACATTCAGTACACTTATAGGTCTTAAATTATCACATTCCTGTTTGTTTTTGCCTTCCTTAGGAATGAGAGAAATTATTGCCTCCCTCCATGAGGGGGGCATTTCTAGTTTTTTAAATATCCAGTTATAGGTCTTCAACAGTGAAGGTACTAATATATTCCTCAGAGCCTTATACCACTCACAGGTAAAACCGTCTGAGCCTGGAGAGCTACCCGTCTTAAGTCTTGTAATAGCCAAGTTAATTTCTTCTACAGTCACTTGAGATCTAAGAATATTATTCTGAGCATCTGTGACCGTTGGCAAATGTATTGACTGCAGAAAAGTGTCTGTTTCGGTATCATTGTCTAACCGATCTTGAGAATAGAGTTTTTTTGATAGTAAGATAGAAGGCATTCTTTAATTTTTTTCCTGCTGACCTCAATTGTCTTATTCTCAGGGTTCTTTATTTTATATAGTATGCTGTCGCCTGCCTTTTCCTTAGCCTATAGGCAAGCAACTTAGATGCTTTGCCTCCAACTTCCCAATATTTCTGCTTGAGAAAGACAAGTTTCTTCTGTATTTCCTGTGTGTATATTTCATCAATTTCACTTTTAACTATTTTCATTTCTTGCTCAGTATTTGGATCCATACTATCTTTATGTTTTTTTCTTTGTTTTTAATTTTTGACTGCAGTGTATCCAACCTTTCCTGTCTGACCTTTTAAGATATGCTGTCGTGCTATTATATTGCCTCTCATAACTTTGCCTTGAATGCGTCCCACAGCATAGGTGGGCCCACCTCTCCTGTATCGTTCAATTCCAAAATACGTCTGAATTTTCCTCTCCTAGCTCTGCCTTGACCACAGGACTACTCAGTATACTAGAATTCAATTTCCAAAGTGTACGCCCTAGGATTTCTGTATAAGTCAATCGTGGATACAGGGGACTATGATCTGAAATATCAATATTACCTATTGCACAATGGGTGACTCTATGTCTGTCTGTATTGTACATCAGGAAGTAATCAATCCTTTATGTACAAAAGAGTGGGGATATGGAAAAGTGGGTGTAGTCTCGAGCAGTTGGATGTAGATCCTCCACTGCGTCAATGATTCTATTTCTGCATCATAGTGTTAATTTTCTTATTCATTTTAGTTTGTCTAGTGCTTTTCGTGCCTGAGGAATCTAATTTATCATTAAGCCTTACATTCAAGTCTCCCCCACATACCAAAACCCTTCAGTAACTGATATTATGATGTCAAATATCTGCTTATAAAAGCTCCAGTCACTGTTAGGGAGTTAGCATTCACATTAACATGGTAATGAGGGAACCGGTCCAGCTTCCCTTTGATTAGCACATATCTCCCTTCTTTATCTTTTTTGTCTAGTATATGCTCATAGTTGACTGTACTTCGAATTAGAATGGCCACCCCTCTCTTATTGCCAGATACATGTGATGATGAAAAAACATGCTTAAACCCCAATCTACCTAGTTTTGCGTGTTCTGTGGCATTCAAATGGGTTTCCTGTAAAGAAAGCTATTTGTGTTTTCTCCTTTTAACTTGGATAATATCTTGCCCCTTTGATCGGATTGTGGACACCGTTTACATTAAATGAAGTGATTTTTAACCCTTCCATATTGTAAGTTTTCTCCCATTCAAGTTTGCTTTCTTACTTTTAAATCTCAAAGCATTGAACCATTCCTCCCACTTTAACAAGAACAAAGAAAAACAAGAAGAAGAGAACAATAAACATAAAACATCTCAACATCAATTCTTGAGGCTTCCAAATAAAAGGTCTGAACTATGACCTTGATAGAACCATGTAGCTCTGAGGAAAACCCATGTCAGAGACAAGGGGCCCTCGCCCATATTGTTGGGAATAAAGTAACAAAGTCTATGCATGCATGGTTCAACCCCCACTTCACCCCTCCCCATTCCTCCGTATTTCTCTACAAAATTGAAAAGCAAACAAAACAAAAAACAATTCTCCTTTTGTTCTGAGATAAAGTTAGTAGCCTAGTAGCCACCAAGAGCAAAAGAAACGTAACATAATCTGCATAATGTTCTTCAAACAAAGTCACCACAGATCGTTATGGGATCTTTCCCCCTCCCTTAAATGTTCAGTAGGTCTAAAGTGCTATCGGTCTCACCTCCGCTCCTTTCAGTCTTTCTGAAGGGCCACCATGTCTTGGATGAGACTGCGAGTCAGCATCTCTCCTCTGCGCGGGCCGTATGCTATCTGCCAGCCCGGCTTGATTCAGTTCCTTGTGCAGCCTTTCTCCTTCCAGAAGCGGGCGTTTGGATTCCCCATGGCCAAGTCCTCCGCTGCCTCCCAAACTGAATTATGCGTTTTGACACCGTCTTTCAGATGGACCTTTAACTTAGCGGATCACGGGTCTGGAATCTGATATTTTTTTCCTTCAGTTGTTTTTTTGATCTCCAGCATACTGGCGTGTTCTCTTCTGTAGAGTCGGGGGAATAATCATGATCCATGTAGATCTTTTTCCCGTTATACTGCAAAACTTTTGTGTTCCAGGCCTTTGCCAATACCTGCTGCTTGTGTTGGTGGTTTGTGAATCTCACTATAAGTGATCATGGTGGGGCTTCATCCTCAGTAGGTTTCTGTTGGAGAGACCTATAGCTTTTCAATCTGGAAGGCAAAGTCTGAGGGCAAGTTCAGCAGCTCCCTCAAGAAAGACTCAGTCCATTGAACCATGTCTCCCGTTTCGAGTCTTCTATGACCCCATATATTCGCAGATTGTTCCTCCTTGTGAAATTTTCCAACTCTTCACATTTTTTCCTCCGAGTTGCCACTCTCGAAAGCAACCAGTACCCCAACAGGCGTGTAGAGGCGCACATCCCTCCTCAACCTGATTTATCGGTCTTCTGCATGGGTTAAGCGTTCTCCCATTTTGTCAACTGATTGCTCAAGGGAAGATATTGCTGCTGTCATTATCGTCATCTTGTGGTTGCTCTCCGTCTGAAAGATTTTTAGCTCCGATAATATTGTTGCGTTTACATTCTCCTCCTCAGTATCAGCATGGTGTGGTGGACTAGCTGGGTTAAGCGTTAGCTTCTTTGGGGAGGAAGAAGTTTGACTTTAAGCTGTTCTTCACATCAGTAGACTTCGTTTATCTCTTGCCGTTCTGCCCTGGTGACTCATTTTGACTTTTTTCGTTATATCACGCCACTTTTGAATAATTAAATTGAGGGAGGGTATGGAAGAAGGTTTAGGTTGGTCTCTGCTTCACTGACAAGCAGCCGCCATGACAGGCATCGAAACCGGAAGCCGTATTTTAGCTTTTCATCAGTCTGAGGTAGGTTCCAAATGAAATGAGCTGAAACGGACCCATGGGTAATCAGAGAAGGTCTCAAAATTGGTTCCTCTCTCAGATGTGGGTGGACCTCACTAAAAGTTTGGCACTAGTTCTTCTTAACAGTATGCTTCATAGACAAATTAGGGTGAGTCAAAATGTGTCATCCTGTCAATGATCAACTGAGAATGGAATCGTCTTTAATGTTCAACATTGTTCATCTATAGTGTTGCTGTTGATAATTGCCTCTAGGCTACTCAATTAATTTCTCTTGCTGTTACCATATTTAAATGCACCCACACAGCCATTATTACTCCAATGCATGTTTACAAACCTGTATCTTTGACCTGATGTAACATAAGACTATATTTCCTCTTTTAGTCTAAATTCTCTACAAACAAACTAATAACTGAAGAAATAAGACAAAACACGTGTGACCTACTCTGATTCTAAGCCAGACAAAAAGCTGATGTAAGCTTAAAAAAAACCCTTAATGAATCACTGTTTGTTTCAGTACACAGAGGGAGCATGTTTGGCCTACTCCGGAATAGAATCAACATTAACACACTGCAACTGCAACTGCCGTCTGGATGAACTCTCTACACACTGGTATTGTGTGACAGTTTTGTGTACACAGTAGCCCAGTTCTGGCCTGCCAAGGTACAGTATGTGATTGGGTTGTCTTATTCAAAGCCCAGTGGGCATTATGATGAAACTGACGAAGAGAAAGAGGGAAACACTCAGAGCAAGTGAGAGAGAGAGCAAGTGAGAAAGAGAAAGAGAGAGAGAAAGAGAGAGAGAGAGAGAGAGAGAGAGAGAGAGAGAGAGAGAGGTGGGGAGTAAATGTAGATCAAGGTCAGATGCTGCAGGTGTGTTTTCTCAACCGGCCACCTGTCCTCCAGAAGGGCAGGTGAGAACAGTTGCACATGAGGACCGATGGCTATTGTGAGAGAAAGTAGGTCGGTTAGAGAGCGATGGAGAAAGAGAGCATCTGGGATGGGTGGGTCTGAGTATTCTATAGTATAGTATAGTATAGTATAGTATAGTATAGTACAGGGGTTCCCAAACTTTTCAACCCGCGACTCCCAAAATAACCGTGCCAGAGACTGGCGACCCCCACTATCCCTGGATGTGACTCAAAAATAAAATGTGTGCACCGGCCATACGCACTAGGCTTATCCAAACATGGGCTTAACGACAACAAAAAAGAACAGAGCAGTCTGTTATGATTTTACATATAGAAATTTACTATATGATAAAAGCAGAGTACCTTAGTCAAAAAATAATACCCATGTAACATGAGTGCACATTATTGCTGTCATGCAAACTTAACATTGAAACATTACTTTAATTTCCATTTTAACAGAAGAATATCTCAGTCAGGGTAATATCCACAAACTGTTGTAAACATATGTACATTGTTGCTGCGCAAATTTACATTTTGGCAACTATCTTTCAGCGTACATGTAAATCTCATATAATGAGATGAAAGCGCGCTATACGTGGAACACAGCAAGTCCATTCTTGGTTTAATTGTGGAGACGGCCACACGGAGATCATCCTCCACATTTAGACGCGATCTGTATTTGTTTTTAATATGTCAGTGCAGAGAAAGTCTTTTCGCACAGGTATGTGGAGCCAAACGGCGTCAGTACGTCCATCGCGGCCTTCAATAGCTGTGGATATTCCCTCTTGACTGAAATCCAGAACTCAGCAAGCGCCTTGGAATTAAAATCTGTCTTTAAAGTACGGTCAAGTGACAGCTCTTTTATTTTTCCAAAATGTATTTGATTTATGGAAATCATTTCGCGACCCACCTCTCGGCGTCCTGCGACCCCCCGGGGGGTCCCGACCCCCACTTTGGGAACCCATGGTATAGTATATACAGTAAGGTAGAGTAGGAACAACAACTAACCCGGTCTTACTATAAGAAGTCTGAACAAACTGCTTTGGTGTGTTTTGCAGAATAGAGTTTTTTGTCCGTCCTTTGTGAGCATCTCTCACACACACACTCCCATCCTCGAGTTTATTCCCCTATCTGTCTACTCGGTCCCTGTGTGAATGTTATATTCCCACTCTCCCCATCTCTCATTTTCCCTCTCTTTGCCCAGTGGTCATCTCCTGCTCTCCCCAACCCCCCTGGCCACCTTGCCTGTCATCTCATTGGTCAGTTCCCTACACCCCTGATGTTAGTCTGTCACTCCCCTTCCGCCACTGCTCCCTGACCTATGGCAAGACAATTACAGATACAACACCAACAGCACAAAACCTATCAGGCTGCTGCTGTGCACTGACCTACCATGTGCAATGGATTCTGTTTCTGTGTGTAGCAGTGAACCACAGAGAATAGAGGGTAGTCAGTGTTATTGAAGCTTTGGTACAGTGCATCACACAGATTTGCATCACAGAGAGTCACATCGTTTCAACGCCAGGGATGATTCACATGTGAGAGGAGGGAAATGAAAATATGTGTACCTAGAAATATCTGTCCCTAGAAATACAGACTCACACACAGACACACACACACACACACACACATATACACAAATGAATATGCACACACTAAAACATAGACAGGACTACTGATGTGTGTGTGTGTGTGTGTGTGTGTGTGTGTGTGCATGCATGTGAAAGTGATAGTGAGAGAGAAGTGATAGTGAGAGAAAAATATATCATGGGCATCACCACATGCCAGCTGCATGACAGGAATGCAATAGATGAGAAACAGAAAGAGAGAGAGAGAGAGAGAGAAAAACAGAGTGAAAGATACATGATAGAAATAGCAACCTTTCAGAAAACAATGGAAGGAATAAAGACAAAGACAAAGAAGAGAGCCTGACGGGAAAACAGTACATGACAGACCTAGAAGTTTAAAATAAAACCATGGGGAAGGATCAAGCTTTTGGGAGGCCCATTCTGAGCAGCACTTCTTACAGCCTCCATCCATATCAGGGGACACTTAGAGAAGACGACTACAGTTTAATTATTATTATTATTATTATTATTGCATAAGCAAAATTAATACAACATCCTTTCCTAAATGGGTGTGTGCGTGCGTGTGTGCGTGTGTGTGTGTGTGTGTGAGCGTGTGTGCGTGCATGCACGTGTTTGTTTCTGAATGTTGCATAAAATAATATAATCTATGAGGTAGGTAGGTAGACTCCTTTTTGCAGTTGTTACTGCAATTTGGACATGAGGTTTCTACTGCTTGCTGCAAGATAAGCAGTTATGAGTTCCTTATGGTGGCATTTGTTTGTCACAATGAACAATGTAATCAGACTTTGACCCTGAGTAAGTCTAAAATATGAGTTATTTGGGCTGCCGATGCAATACATAATCCTTTGTTTGTCTGAAGGAACCTTCCTGAAATGACAGTATGAAAAGACTGATGATACAGCTCTTGGGTCCCATTATTTTGGGTGTCTTGATTGCTTAATCTAAAACTATCATCATTGCCATCATCATCTTTTCATATCTCCCAATATCTTCTTCTAGATTTTTTTGTCCCAATCACTGTGGCATGGACTTTTCTAGTCGCTACTCAAGTCAGTGTGTACTTTTAGACAGTTGAAAGTTTTCTCTCTCTCTCTCTCTCTCCCTTTCTCTGTTCTTATGTTGATAAAGCTCAGCTCAAGAGTGCCAAATGATTGCTGCAGGCACCTGTGGGGGGGGGGAGATCTGAACATCTTGTTTTTGTGAGACGACAGAATGAGTTTGCTGACACTGGAAGCCTAAATCCACCACAAAGGGGTTGCATTTGACTGACTCAGCAGAGGTGTAAACAAGGCCTGAGTGGATTGCATTCACGTTCCACGGGGTGGGGGTGGGGGGTGGGGTGGTGGGATGGGCTTTGGGGTCGGGGATGTGTGCAGGGGTGTAAGGGGACAGTTTGGCCCCGTTTTGTTCCCTTGAAAGCAGGCAGCCGGTTGTCTCTGGCATTAGCCCCCTGTGCTCTGGGATTGTTTTTGTTGTGGAGGGCAAATGTGCACGTCTGTACATTTTGTGGCTTTTATGTGCTTGTTGGAAGGATTCCCTCAGCACCTCCACAACTCATTCTTATAGCCCATCGAAGATGTCTGTTTGAAATTCTGTCTTAGAAAATGCATGTGAAAACTATACAAGACAGAGTTATATCTCATTTATATTCACTCCAAACAATAAGATGTTAAATATGCCTGTAAGAATATCCTTGATTTGCTATTCTAACAGGCTTATTCTAATGGACACCATTGTCATGCTAATGAGGAGATGGCGGACAACTTTCCCTCCAGCCATTATCGCAGGGCTTGGAAAGTGAGTACATTCTGAGTAGGCGTCAGCATTCTCCGGAACATCTGTGGGTTGTGGGGTCGATCCTCGTCCTCTCAGTCTTGGGCTCTCACTTTTGTAAATCGCCTGGGCACACACACACACGCACACGACCGTGACCTTGCCCGTGACCGCAACTCCCAAACGTCCAAAGGGACTGACAAGCCAGGGCCCTCCAGAGGGGGTAGGGCGTAAGATAAAATAGCCCCTGTGGTCTGCTGATGAATTGGGGATGGAGCCCCTAATCTGTCTTGGTGTCACCTGGATGACCTGACTGAGCCGGGACGGCAGATTAATGTTGGGCACCCCGGAACAACCCCACCACCATCCACCACCACCACCCTCAGTCAATGAACCACAAACATAGAATTGGTTACTAGCACAAGTCATGTTCCTCAACCACAACTAAACAAATTACATCTGGATCAATCTCAAAGAGGGATCTGAGAATGCTGATGAATGATGGATAGCAATCCATCTCCTATCCCAACCCCCCCTCTCCAAATATGGATACCAGAGAGATTGATCTATTTATAGAGACCACCCTGGGCTTCCAGTCATCGACAAAGGAGACCAACCCCTCAGAAAGCATGGTGCCATGAAAAATTCCAATCCTCAGTGAAAGAGAATATGTATGTTACCATGGGTAGACTCTGTGGCCAATATGCTTCTTTATGTCTCTACTGGACCTCTCTAGAGAAACTATCACAGAATTGGAAGTCAGACTTGGCTCTGAAAATATAATCAAGTCAAGCCGTTACTTGCACCTCTCCCCCCTGCTAGGTTCATTCCTTTTTTACTTATTGTGCGAATCTGCTCCATCATTTTTCAATATCATCTCCTGTAGGATACTGCAAAACCATAGAATGAATTCCTCCATTATGTTACCAAGAAGGCAAAGGCAAGAGAAGTCCCATTTTGGAAGGATGGAATCTAAAGGTGGTTACACTTCGAGCATGGACTAACATGAATATGAAATGCCTGTTTCTCATTCCTATATTATTCATGCATCAGACTTTTCTTTGTTTGATGGACGAACAGGGCTTTAAAATGAAAGCATTCCCGTGTTTTCCCCTCTTCTTGTCTATCATTTTTTTGAATCATCAATGTTCCTGACTTTTTTTTTAACTAAATGCATAGATCTGTCAATCTTCCAGTGACTGTGGAAATGGCATAATAAGATCAGAATGGAGCGGCTGTGACGGATTAGGGAACTGCACACAATCCATTGCTTTTAATATGACAGCTGATTTCCGGTGCAGATTTAATACTTGAAAAGCATTCATGGCAAATGACTTCAGACAATTGTTATGATGTGTTTGTAAATGAAAATGGTGCGCTATCCTATTTAGATTCGCTGTCTGGAACAGTTTTAACTACAAGGAAGACACAAACCTAAATTATAATCGTGGACTGTCTTAGATGTTTAATTCATAAAAGGGAAAACCAATGATGGAATAAAAAAACATTTAATCTGATTATAGTACTGAAAGTGAAAGGCATCTGTGAAAGTGATTGAAGAAATAAAGCATATGGTTGCTATATGTATAGATACAGCCATAAGTGTCTAATGGCGCATACTCATGAGAAGAGAACATGCCAAGCACCACACTCAATGTATGTGTTTCTAAGGGGAATCCCCATTCAAAATGCAATTTAATGCGGGACTAGGCATAATCTCCAAGCAGAAAACCCGTCCTATTGTCATGAACACGCGTGGAGAATGATCATGATGGCATTAACGCATTCTGTCACAGAACGGATCGGCTTCCGGACAGCTGTCGTCTCTGAGCCATATGCGTCCCATACGCAGCGTCAGTTCAGTTGTTAAGCAAGTCGCTGCTGCCATTAAGTAGGATAAACTAGATGTTTCCCATTGCGGTGTATGGCATATGGCTGCTACATGGTGTTGTTACGTGCTACACAAACAAAATAAAGCACATTTCCCATGTTCTATCCATGTCCCACTCTAGCAACACACTTCCCAACCCTTACGGAAATTCACTATGGTTTCCTATGGTTTTTATGCAGTCACCATTTTTTTACTATAGTAAATAATGGTGATAACGATTATGGTCCTGACCATGCTACTACCATGTTTATCCAAATCACTTCATAGTAGCTGTGGCACTACCAAGGCTTACCTATAGCACTTCATAGTAACTGTGGTACTATTATGATTTTAACATCCCTTGAAAATGCACTATGGTTTCATATGGTTTTTATACAGAAACCATGGTTTTACGATTACTATGCTCTAACCATGGTACTATCATGGTTTAACACTTCATGGTAGCTATGGTACTATTGTTTTAACATCCCTTACGGAAATTAAACATGGTTTTACAATGGTAAATAATCATGGTACTTCAAATTTTGTTTGGCTATTATGGTTGACCATGGTTTCCAGTTGTTGCATCCTAGTGGACATAGTGTTAATTTTGAAAATACTGGATCAGGATTGACCATTTTCCAAATTAAATACTTTAGTCAAAACTAATCATTTATAAAAACTCTATTTTGCTGTCATATCACAAACACATCCATAATATGATCTGGTTATGGTTTAATTGCAGTTGCACACTAATGTGCTTAATGCAAAAAAAACATTTTGACAAAACATGTTTTCTAAGAACAGAGTGTAGTCAAGGATACAAGGAAGTTTATTGTCACATGCATATAGTTACTGGATGTAAGAAATGCAGTGAAATTATGTCTGGTGTCAGCCTATTTGTGCATTTATGGGGGGTGCAGTAGAAGAGGGGTTTAGTAGATTAAGTGGCAAGGGCTGCATAAGAAAGGTGGGGAGGATTGGGATTGGGGGGGAGCACCAACAAGGGGCACCCCCCTTTAAGAGCAACAGGGGCAAGGAAAACTCCCTTACTAAGATGGAAGAAACCTTGGGCAGATCCACGAGACAAATGTGCTCAAGGGGCTAACTCCCAGGGGTCTTGGTGTGTGTGTTGGGGGGATGACAAGGAGATGGGATAGTGTGCCCGGAAGACATGTGGGGAGAGGGGGCAGTGTGCAATATGTGTGTTGGAGAAACTTCCTCATGTAGACAATGAGACAATGTGCTGTGTATGTGGCTGCGTGGCTCTTGGGGATGGGGGGGGGGGGGGGAGGTGGATGCGGGGCTGTGGCAAAAAGGCTAGGCAATCAAGGACATGGGTAGATGGAGGAGAAATCAAAAATAATAAATAAAACGTTTTATGGAGATGTGCAAAAAGTTGGAGAAAGTCAGATGTGTGTGTGTGTGTGTGTGTGTATTTTGACGTGTGATGAAATAAGAAAATAAATAAAAGGTCTGTAGCATAGGAGAGGGATGTAAAAGTGCTAAAAGTCATGTAGGTGTGTGTGTGTGTGTGTGTGGGGGTGGGGGGTCATGGGTGCTGAGGAGTGAATGAGTGCAAAGTCAGTATAGTGTGAGTTCAGAGTTGGGAAAGTTAGAGTTAGTCCTTAGTCAGAGTTAGTCCTTATGCTCCTTGAGTGTAAGGTTTCACTAACTGTGGAATACTTTTGATTGCACCTAGCCACCCCCTCTGGCAGTTGATTGGTCCACCACCCAGGTGGCTGAGCGAATTATACAAAGAGTTTCCAGACTAATCTTAGTGAGAACTCACACATGTCAAGTTTACAAACAAGACAAAACATGGAACTTACTACATTTTCTAGAATTGAGAATAGGACACTGCCCTAGTTCATCTTAGACTACTTTGGTCAGGTCTGCACTCAGGTTCCATCATTTATGTTTGATCCATCATTTATCATGTTAACTGCATGCAACAACTTGGAAAGAAAAATGTCCTTCTCTGGCTAAAGATATCAGTCTGTGTTTTCAATAAGTGTCATGATGACATGGGGGGCCAGCTTTACAGAGATATGAAATCATGTCTGCTATTCTTCAACATATAATGCTGAGCTTAGCCCGGTCAAATCCATAAAGTGATGGCGGCATGGGTTTCTGTCATGGTATCCTCAGCAAGCCGAGGGATTTCCTTGTTAAGGCTGCCAGGGGGGTTTGAATGAATCTCTGCCCAGTGGAGTGAGAGGTCTCTGGGGGTGTTCACCAATGGCGTGGTGGTCAAGGGAACCCATATGAATCACTTCAAAAAAACATGGAACTTTTTTTTTAAAAAAGTAATATTCCCTACAGGGAAGGGCCCCAATCAACCGTTACAGCGACTTGGATATGAAACAGGATACTGAAATGGGGCTGTCCATTCTCTTTCTGTTATCTATGAAATGATCATGCAACTCATAAGAAAATCAATTTTGATGCTGAAAAAGAAAATTCAGGTCAATGGGAAGTCATTCTGTTTACAAATGATGCCATACATTTACTTCCACCTTTTCAATCACCACTTCTGAGAGGTTTGACATGAACAACATGAGTAAGAATAGTGGCAAGACTGATTTCTCTTTGACGTCACAACTCTAAAGTTTCATCTCAAAGTGGCATATTCATTTCTTTTCATTAAAATGATAAGCCTCCTTTATCTTTATTTACTAAAAGGCTTATCGATCTTAAGATCAATCAGCCTCTGAGGAGGGGAGGTAATCTTTTAGATTTTCACTTAATAAAGGAGAGGAGTCCATGCACAGCCAAATATTATCCTCCCAATGTTTCTTTTCACATCCGTCAATAATAATTCATATAAAACTGAGTCTTGCATTCATTCCTCAACCAACTGATTTTTTTTCTCATTTTGATCTTGAAAGATGCGCGCGCGCACACACACACACACACACACACAGGTGTGGGGCTCTCTTGAGGTGTAGGTGTACACCAAGCTGTAACTAATGTAAGGAGTCCTAATGTTTCTATACTGATCAAACTCCTGATCATGTGAACTGTTGATTAATTACCCTCCCACATGATGGTATGACCTCATGGTGGGCCCATTGTCACATATTGCTGCTACAACAACTTTTGATTATATCTCTAACCTTTGCCTTTTTTTTCAGGAGAAACTAACTAGGAAGCAGGAAATGTAATTAATGTGTACATTGTCATGTCTTGATTAATGCACTCTCACTACAACAATGGTCTCAAGTCTCATCAAAGTACTTCTCATGTGACCCAAAATCAGCTGACCTCCAACCATGTGATCCCAAATCAGCTGACCTCCAATCATGTGAATGTAACCAACCACAAACTAGGTAGCCTATTTAAGTGAAGTTTACAGAGCATTCTAGGAGCCATTCTGTAGTCAGAATCTCCCGCACCACTAAGGTGTGTAGTCATCATCCTCTGAGCTGGTATGTTCATTCTCTGATTGCTTCATTTGGTTTCCTAAATGTTCCTTTAACCTGTTTTCGTAACTTTCACATTATTCATTTAGATGTACCTTCTATAATGTATTGGATGAATAGCTTGTATCTGACAAATAAATTGTGATGTTCTGACCCGCATAGCCTTACTATTGTACTTGTAGTCCAGAGTAGCAGTTTAGGTAACGTTACTAGCATAATGGACGGTTGGGATTAGTTATCGCCGCCGTAGAAACTAAATCACCTGGGAGCTGGCATGTTATTATGAAATGACCAAGCATTACACAGCGGTGGGCAGTTTGTCAGCGATGGTCCTAGATTGGTCGCGAAAACCTAGCACAGCCTGACCCCCTGTAGCATAGGAATTTGCTTGACTGTCTAACACGCTGATGAGTATAGCAGTCCGGATCAGCATGTAACCTCTGACCACTTCCAGACCAATTCGTGTTATGTTTAGGAACCGCCCGAATTAATCGGCAGATGGAGGAGACCTAGTATATATTCCTAAGCTTGAGCGCGTGTCACAAGAAAACGAGTTAGGCATTCTCATTAACAATATGTATTGTGGGTGTATCAACCCACTAAGGATAACAATGTTACAATGAACCGAAACTTTTCTAATATTGAGCGGAGTCAGATTTATTAGGTTTAACAGGGGTTTATAATCAATTGATATATTTCCAACAGCGCGCGGACAGCTTCACGATTTCCTTCGACCACTCCCAGTTCCCTCATTGGTCCTGACGAGTGACGTCATTTACACTATCAAGACATGCCTTGTGCCCTCCAAACACAGACTTTGGTGAATTTGCTCCCCCACATTAGCCCATGTTTGGCTGAGCCCCACCGTCTCACTGCAAGCGTGTGGGCAATTTTCCTGCTTCAATCATCAGCAACATAATGCTCTATCAAAACAAGGAGGGTGACATCTCTTTCTGCCCCGCTCCCCCGTCTATCCCTCTCCTGAACCCTGTGCACCCACTCTTTGTCTTAACCAAATCATTCTGATGATGGTGCGTCCCTCGATCATTGCTTGACCCATTTCCTCCCTCCATCCATGTTTTACCCATCCTCATACAGATGGGGGGAGGGGGATGCTTGGTTTCCATACATGATTATTATTTGCTTGACCTTGCTCTCAGTGCATGTGTCCTTTGTGCTTGGAATTCTCCAGTGACCACATCTCTTTTGCCAGTCAGGTTTCACCATGTGAGTGATAGTCTGATCACTCCCATCTCTCGATCCCTGCAGAGCCCCACAACTTCTGTCCATGTGGGCAGGGAACTCTTACAGGTTATGAGTTTTATTGATTTTGCAACAAAGATTTAGTAGATTTTCTAGAGGCACATAGAAACATTAAGGAGTGTATTCTGCTTCCTTCCAATGAAATGTTAACTAGATAATTTTGGTCACTTCGGATTAAGCCGTAGACCTAAACTAAAGGCCTTTTTTCCCAATTGAAATTCTCACTGATGTGAGTAGGAGTAGGCTTAATCTATGTAAAGGAAATCATCTCAATGTTTATTCTTTATTTCTTGTTCAAGTGTTATTCACCAGTATCTGTTATTATCCAAGATATGTTCCTTCCTTTGATTCCACATTTTGTTGACACATATGCAGAGTAGGTAGTTATAAGTATAACATCTGAAATATTAACATAATCACCCCTTAATTCCTCTAGAAGTCATACCTAGTAATACCCTCTAATACTTCTAATCCCATGTTATGAATGTTGCATCTTATGGTGTATGTCCATGTCATTATAAACACCGAATCATGCCAAACCATGTCTTAATATAGGAACAGTTAAGCATGTCAGGTCCCTAACACAACCCTAATAAATGATTACAGCAAAACTAATGTAGCCAAATCCTTAAAAGAGGGATAGCTGCTGTTGAGTTACATACACAGAACCAGACCTCAGCATGAGGTTGGTAAGCTGAGACAGAGAGAAGGGATGCACATCAAACACAGCTCTAGATGTTACATGAGCCGGCTTCAGACTGTCGAGCCAAAGCGAGCTAGGCCAGGCCATGCCGAGGCTAATTGCTTTCACACCTTCAGGTGTGGTTGCTAACTGATGCCACTTGGGGGCTATATTGGCGCTACTGGCCCCTGATTTCTGGCCCACCCTAAATGTTGGGCCACTTGGTGCTAGAGCGGGGCTAGGGGTGGTATCAAGGTAAAGGCGGGGTCAACCCGTTGTGTGTAAAGCCGAGAAACATGATAGAATGGAATGGCTATGAAAGCACATAAGCACAGCAGTATTTGCTAGTACACCGAGTTTAGAGATAGCGGTTACGTCCGTATTAAAGATGTTTGCCTGTCAGTAGGCTAACTCTGTCCAGAGGTCGCCAAGTAGCACAGTCGGCTAAAATGAAAAGTGAACGTATGAGTTAATTAACATAGACGCGTCCCACTAAATTATTCCTGCCAGTGTGTTTTATGCTATTGATAGAGTGGAATAGGAGAACTATCGTAAAAGCTCCAATTTCAGTTTCAGCCCCTTTGTTCAGAAATTCTAAAACTAGATGTACCGCATAGCGGTACAAAATATGACCGCCGCTCAGTCCTGTACATCCGTTCCGCGAAAATAAATCACACTTCAATTTGTCTCCATATTTTACTCCATCCCCACTCTTGAAACTTTTGTGTATGCTTGTTTGGCATGCCTGAGTGTGTAAAAAGGGCTGCACAGAAAGTACCCTACTGGTGCTGAAAAGGTGAATAGATTGTAGAATAGCCAAAGAAGATGTAGAATTGTTATAAAACCTTTAAAATCTCTAAACAATCACAAGTAGGGCAGTTCATCACAGTTCATCCATTGCAACTGGATTGATGAAAGGTCACTTACACCTGTAGGCTACATTGTATTTGGGAAAAAGCAAAAGGTATCAGCATAATGTTATTTATTTATTTATTTTTATGTGTATTTATAAAAAAAAAACATCTCTGTCAGTTCCATGCCGTTTTTCACAGCTATCAAAAACAAAGGTCATTTTGGATGGATGGATTTTTTGTGAATGTTTCTTCTTCTACATAAGATTTTAGTCATCTTTAGTTCATGTAATACTTTTATTGTCAATGCACAAATTAAGTAACAGTAGTCTGAAACGTTATTGTTAATGCACAAATTAAGTAACAGTAGCCTAGTCTGAAACGAAATGCTGTTTTACATCTAACCAGTGGTGCAAATAACTGACATGTCCAAATGGGCCTTGATGAAATGCGTCGCTAGACTGTTCATACATTTTAACGGGCCAAAGTTGAAAAGCTTTTGTCCGCTATTGTTAGTGCAAATATAGGCTGATTCATGTTCCCTTGCATTGTTTAACTGAGGTCCATGGCTAGTCTGGCTTTCATCAGACCAAGCTCAATCTTTTAAGAAATCAAAAAATAAATAGCGGGAGGTAGATCAGGCTGGGTTCACCCAGCCTAGTCCATAGGCACCCGATATTGTTTAATTTTCCCGATTGAGATATACACACGCTGGCTATTCTAAATGCAAAATGCATCAGGGAGTTATGACAAAACGGTAACTAACAAACTAGATCCTAATAGAAAGTTGTTAGCTTCCCTCGCTACAGGTAGGATTATAAAGGTAGGCCTATTGACAAACATAAATTGTCAATAGGCTATGCTAACGACACAAATAAAATCTCCTTTGGAAACCAATGGCTTACCTACAGTATCAAGCGGACTTAAACTGTCATATCGCGGGCTTAAAAGTTGTAATAACATTCACGCAGCTCCATGAGTCAAGGAGCGCTAATGAAGTAGCCCACTTCTAAATGGGACCCACTACACAGTAGCTTAAGGTGTTTTGCTAAAGCAGCCATAATGAAATGAAGGTGTCATTGTTTGATACTTCACACACACGCTTTTTTAATTTCACAGACTACAACTACCAAGCTGTAATCAAAGCACATCGATTCCCCTCTCACACCCTGCACGCACTTAAAACAAAATAAACAGGCGCCTCAGTCTCACGCATGTATAGGCAAAACTGTATCAGACCGGTTTAACGTTGGTAAATCTTCCATTGCACAGAATGATTTTGTAGCACGTGCAATAAATGACAGTCGAAAGATACAAACAGTGCTGCTATCAATTTGTTTTGGTATAACCGCATTTATAGTTTTCTACAAATGCAATCAATCAAATGCCTCCATCACTCAACCAACGCTAACGGGTAACATTACCTAGGTCCTTATTGATATTACAAGATTAACGTATTCCGCAGTAAAAACCAAGCATGTCCGAAAACATCCTTAGATTTATTTCGGCTTCAAGAAGAAATGGGAATTACACTTCATGTGAACATCGCCCTATCCTTATTAGATGTTCGCTGCGTAAATTACAGTCCTTGTATGAAGCGCCCATTGTTTTTTCCAACCCACTTTTAACTTCCAACAAAATTACGCCTCACTGCAACGATGCGCCATCTAGTGGACAAACGACTACTTCTCGCCAATACTGAAAATGCAGCCATGATGATGATGATGAATTTTGGCTTTCTTTTTAATCCTACTGATTTTCATTTTTTACCAGGGGCAAATCACAAATGAGTGATTATGAGCCAGGTTGATGTGGGCCCTTGAGACCAACATACCATAAAAGATTCACAGAGAACTGTGTCTGCCCCACCCTCCTTTCGGGGTCCAGTCCAGCGGGGGCTGCAGATGAAAACAAAAAATGACGGTTCCATGCTATCCATGTGGGGGTACATGCTCACCAAGTTTTGTGTACCCCGGTCTTTCAGTGTCCCGGGAATCTTGTTGGTGTACGCCACTAAATGTACACATAAATTATTTTATTGTAAGGCCCCCCATGAACGAAAGTACACAAAACTTGGCATGCATTCAGAGGGTGTCATAATGATCCTACTCTTTTTTAATTTCGTGCAGTTTTGACCTTGTCAGCCAGAGATATTGAGATGAAAACACCCTCATTTTTGCTTTTAATTTTTAACTAGGTGGCGCTTATACATGAAATAAGTGGTAATGGGATGGGTTGACATGCCCCTTAAGACCAACATACAAAAAAAAAAAAGGACCTCCTAGGCCCCACAGTTCTCGAGATATTCACAGAAAACTGTCTCCGCCACCTACAGGCCAGTTGGTGTATAGTAACATAAATTAATTTATATTGTGTGGCCCCCCATGAACGGAATTCCACAAAACTTGGCGGTATACATAGGGTGTCATAATGATCCTACACTTCCAATTTTGTGCAGTTTTGACTATGTTAGGGTCACAGATACCTTCAATTACACCACCTCATTTTTACTTTTTGTGTTTAACTAGGTGGCGCTATACATGAAATGAGTGGTTATGGAATGGGCTGACATGGCCCCTTGAGATCAACATACAAAAAAAAATGGTCCTCCTAAACCCTACGGTTTTCGAGATATTCACAGAAAACTGTTTCTGCCCTACCCTCCTTTCGGGGTCCAATTCAGCGGAGGGGCTACAGATCAAAACGAAAACGATGGTTCCATGCTATCCATGTGGGGTTACATGTCCACCAAGTTTTAAGGTACTTTCAGTGTCCCGGGAATCATTGACGAATTTGGGCATAAAAAAAAAAAAAAAAAAAAAAAAAAAAAAAAAAAAAGATTCTGACCCTATATGACCGCTGCTTAGCCAAAGCGGCGGTCATAATAACATTTGATACATTTTCCAGTAGCCATAGATGTATATATTTGAACAAGGTCTGGTTTGGTTCTTAGCAGGAGCATCTACTGCCTTCAAAACCCTATTTTCTTTACTGTGCGCTCAGAGTTTGGTGCTGGGCTGGTGGGTGGCCACTCACGTGGCACATCTTTTGAAATCAAAATTCCAAGTGGATTTAACGTTAAACACTTACAACACTGTTTACTTACTACAGCTCTTTGATTCACGGTAAAATGTCATTTATGGTACACAGTGTGTGCTTGCGTTTCTTTAGGAATCCGCCGTCTTGGTTTGTATAGAAATGAATAGGCTATTAAGGACAGAAAAGGACACTTGGGGTGCGATTCCCAAAGTCATAGTTGCTAACCCGTTAGCAACTTAGTTAGTTGGCAATGGGAAATTGCATTGCAACCAACAAAGTTGCTAACTAAGTTAGCAACTATGACTTTGGGAATCGCACCCCAGTATAGGAAAGAGATACGCGACTTTCTGCCTATCCTGTTGATCCAGAAGATGGGTGGTATAGGTGACGTTTTCGGGGTGTAATGGCCTGACATTATGAACATAAACGTACCAGGTTCATGAGGCTTGTAGCCTGGGCTATCACTAGGTGGCCCCTCAAAATACCCTAGCCTGGCCTGGCTCGACGGTCTGAAGCCAGCTATTGGCTACATTCCTCCTATTCATCGCGCCTTTACCTGACGTGACTCTATTCCCTACAGTGAGAACCACTGTTTTAGTCCAACAGCAGATAATATCTGCATACAATATCCTCAGCGCAGTTTTCTCTGATTGTTGATTAGCTGAAAACCTTTGCATCTGTTACATCAGTTGCATTCAAAGAAGTTCAGAGAGAGTTCGGACTCGGAGCCCACTGATGCACGTAGGAAAGTATCTGTGCCACTGATGCACATAGGAAAGTTTGGGCAGCATTAAAGTAAGCATATAAATAGCCTAACAAATCTAATAATCTAATGTCTAATACAATTGTGGGTAACACTTTATAATAACTACAAACAATTCATCATTTATTAAGCATTTGTAAACTATTAGTAAATGGTTTGTTCATCATTTGTAAAGTATTGCTCATGCATTATTTCTCATTAGTAAAGCATTTGTACACAGTTATAAATGGTTTCTTCATGGTAAATAAGCCTATATCTAAAATATGTTTATAAATAGTTTAAATACTTAATAAATTCTGCAATAATAATTTGTTGATGAAGTAATATTTCCATTATTTAACAGTTGTTACATACACATGCACTAATAATTAGTTGGATGTGGATACATGTTTTATAAACCACATTCATTCATTTAGCAGACAAAGCAACTTACACGTCAATTAAATTAAAGGACAATGGCACAATGGTGAAATCTGGGGCTTGAACATTTTAGGCTACTGCATGCTAGCCCAGCTCCTTATCCATTACACTACCTCTGCCCAGTGTTATTACAACAAACCATTTATAACTGTGTGTACAAATGCTTTATTGATGAGAATTAACATAGGAATAATACTTGAACAAATGATGAACTGTAAGGATCCTGTCTTGTCTTGTTCTCCCGGTCTAGTGTTTTTCCCATCATGTCTGCTCCTTTTGTGTCTTCCTGTTTGCTTTGTTTACTTCCTGTTTGCTTTGTTTACTTCCTGTGTCTTGTGCCATGTGCTCCTTGGTTTGTTTGGTGTGTCTCTATTTCATGTGCTTGTGTATCCGCCCCTCACCTGATCCTTGTTAGTTTAATTATGGTTTTCACCTGAGTCTTGTTCCCTGTTCACCTGTGCCCTGTTAACCCCTGTGTATTTAAACCCTCTGTCTCTCCTCAGTCCCCTGTCGGTCATTAATGTTGTTATACGTGGTTGCTGTTCTATTAAAGATTCCTGTTTGCCTCGATATCGCCTTGCCTCAACTTGCCTTGCGCCTTGGTCCAGCTCCCTTGCAACTCCGTGACAGAACAAAGTATTTAGTTTGAAACTGGTTTATAATGGGAAATTTATTTAATGTATAAATGGTTGTTGCATTATTTATTAAGTGTAAAACATCTATTTACAAACATATTTTTGACATAGGCTTATTTACTATGAACAAACCATTTATAACTGTGTACAAATGCTTTACTAATGAGAAATAATGTATGAGCAATACTCTACAAATGATGAAAACATTTACTAATAGTTTTACAAATGCTTAACAAATTATGCATTGTGTGTAGTTATTATAAAGTGTTACCAAATAGACATAGCCTATTCAGTCTAACTGTGGGCCGAGACAGGACTATGCTAACGGTTCAAGCGTTGTCTGAAGTGTTTTATGTTAAGGATAAAACATACTTTTTGTTAGATGAGCTTGTGTTGAGCCTACTGCATTCTAATGCAGATGATGAACGCACCTTCCCTGTCATGACCTTAACAAGACTGACACACAGAATATACTTTCTCTTAACGGCAAGCTGTCCTCAATCATGAGGATACAAATTAGTGGCCCTGAACCCTGTTTCAAATATAAACCCCCTGCAGAGATACTAAAACAGGCCAAAAATTCCACTGTGGCATGCAACTGGCCCAATCTGTCAACGGTTCACAATACTTTGATGTGTTTAGTGTGTTAAGTGTTTTCTGCAGGAAACTTGTCAGTCAAAGCTGTGTCTGAAGAGGTGGGGTTATCCATATCCAAATTATCCATATCAGTGTTATGTGTTGTTTTTGGTTTGAGCTTTCCTGTGTTTTGAATGCAATGGTATTGATGAAGTGTCTGTTTATGTCATTTCACCACCTAATTCTTTGCTTAATAGTTAATGTGAGATGTGTTAAGGTGGCCCCTTGTCTGTGCTTGGAATAGTGGTGGACATATGCCTCTGCAGGCTCATTTACTGTAGGTGTTGGTGGTAGCAATATACTATGTGAACCATTGAAAGTAAAAGATAGACACAGCCATCCCATAGACTTCGAATGAGATGAGTGAAGCCAATTCGAATCCATTTCCTGTTGGTCGACTCCAGTTCTTGCCAAAAGGGGGCAGGCGAATTCCCGGAAGTAGAAAATCAATGGAGGCTGGAGGGACCACTTCTCTGCTAACCCCCATAGAAGCCCATTCATTTTAGGATTTTTTTGAAATACCATAACTTCATATAGCATATATCCTGTGCCGACATTGTGTTTGTGCTTCTGTATTAACTACATAACAATACAAGGCAAAACAGACTCGACTACCTCGTACGTAACGTCAGGTTCCCGTATAGGGTGCATCATCCGCCTTGACATATGCAAATTAATCTGTCCTTATGCTTATTATGTTCCAATAAGTAAAAAAACATTCCTGGTACATTTTAAAGTACATTGGATAATATTTAGGTGGCCCACCATTAACCTTTATAAATGGTCAAAATTGTTGCCAAATTCAGGAAATCACCTCGCAATATGGGGGACTGTGGAGGTATATTATTTTACTATTATCAATTTGTTAGCCAGTAGTTATTTGAATAATAACTGTATAAAGGGCATAAAGCACACAGCTCATTGGATAAACATTGGGTTTCTTTATGTTTATTCTATATATGTCATACATATTTTGGTGATTTTTCTCAGAAAAACATTTTTTTTATCTTTTCTATTTTGAATATGTTATTTGATGAAAAACACCTTAATGTGTATTGTACCACTTGCCATTAATCCTTTCATTTAACTGTTGTTGCTATGGTGTTATAAAAATCTCATAATTCCAAATCAGATATAGGCTACATGCGTGGGACTATTTTGTTTAGTGTAGAGTAGTAGTTGTATCACACAGGATTACATGAACTTTCTCGCAGGCTTCTAGTGGAAAGTGTATTAGTAATGCCAATCCACAGTCTTAAAAATGTACTCTGTCTACAAGACAATCATCTTGGATATTTGGTTTGGGCAGTGGCCTTGTTCAGGATGACTCGATTATCACTGGATCCTGTCTTCCAAACTGTCACCAAGTTCTCAGTGGCTTCATGTGGTATCTTTCGGATGGTTCATCAGAAAACAGAACAAAGTGGGAATAAGCAAATATTGTACTGTCCCAGGTGTCCAGCTTTTATAAAAAGGCCTACATTCCTTTGATATCAGAAAGGAAAGCCTGTGAAAAAATCATCAAACTTATATACTCTTTTGATCCCGTGAGGGAAATTTGGTCTCTGCATTTATCCCAATCCGTGAATTAGTGAAACACACTCAGCACACAGTGAACACACAGTGAGGAGAAGCACACACTAATCCCGACACAGTGAGCTGCCTGCTCTAGCGGCGCTCGGGGAACTTTAAGGAAAAATTAAGGTATGCTATGTGTACACGAACAATGTTCTCAATGCTCGAGTTAATGTGTAGCGACACTGATGATGCTTCGATCAAAGTTTCATGTTATGTCGAGCCTTCTTAGTGTTTGAAAAATAGCTATTTTGATGCGACCATGTAGCCTATTAAACTAAAGTTTGACTTGGGTACGTTCATATTTCAACTGACAAAATTAAGGTATGACAAAGCTGACGATATAACATCTTACTCGACTGTGACTTCGTTCGTGACGCTCCTGTTAATAGGCTAAACTAGAAAGAGCTAAAATAACTCACACCAACCTTATTTGCGCCTTTTATTCACATTTGCTCAAAGATTTCATAAGCCCTTTTCGCTCCCTACGTTGATGTATTCCAAGCGGTCTGCTTCAGGGACGGGGACATAGTAATTGAAAGACCATACCTGTGTAACGTAATCACTCTCAGGGACGCCCTCTGTTCGCTGGTTGGGTCGGCTGCCCAACTACTGAAGTAAACAAGGGCGAATCAACCTATTTTAGACATCGATTAAGAAATCGAGCGGAAGTACGTAGGCAGGCAGAGGCCAGGCTAAAGCTAAGCACTGTAGGAAGATAACCGTATTGTTTGGATAAGAAGCTCAGTCCAGCCAGCACGGAAACTCATGAACAAAGCTATGTAGCCTACAATACCATTGTATGTTAAAGGAACACGCCACCCAAGGTCAGTAGTAATATTATGTTCTTACCTTAACTTTCACGAGTTGAGTCATACCTCTCCCATGTCGGTATGTGCACTCAAACGCTCTGGTGTGTGGCTTGAATGTGTTAGCATGTTGCTATGCTAGCGGGCTCAGACGTAGAAGTAATCAAAAACATCCACGTTTTCCCGACTTAAATACAGTTACACGAGTAGTTGATTAAAATGTCTACGGTCAAACAACATGAAACGTGGCGATTTTCCAAGCGAATAAACAGGAGAACTACAATGTTTGGCGCAATAGCACTTGGGAGTACTTCGACCTAGCGTAGTAATATTAATTAACACCTAATTGTAGATCCTATCCACCACAGAATATAGAATCCATGCTTGATCGACCCCTCAGCCTCCCCCTCCCCTCTGAGAGAGAGAGAGGCACACACACACACTAGAGATGCACTGATGGGCTATTATTTCAACCATAACTGCATAGCAAAACTTCATCCATCCGCCATCCATCAGCACCAAAGTTTTTTAATTTTACGGTAATTGTAAAGCAATTTACAAAAGATTCACTGAACAAAAATGCTGATGTGAAACATGAAAATTTAGCTAAAAATGTGGAGAATGCAGGGGCGGTTCTAGGTTCTGAAATCTCATTGGCCCCTGACTGGCCCCTGTACCGTCAACCATCAATAAGTGTCAAACTTGTTGAGAACGACTATCAGAGATGCAATTCCATTCCCAAACAACTGGTGGCAGTAATGCACCTATGAAGCTTGAAAGCTAAAGCACACAGTGAACTATAAAACTGGCTAACCAGAATTCTAACTGGCTAAGAATTCTAACGTGAAGAACCGATGGCAACGTTTCATCCTCCACAGAAATTTCTTGGTGAGTCACAAATCTCTATGTTGGTTATCATTATGTGAAAGGGACGTTTATTTGTTGCTGTCACAATATGTTAAGTTTGTCAATTAAATTACGAAGCAACAGCAAGCTTGCAGTGAACTGTTAACTGACTTAGTCAGTGAACTGTTAACACTAGGCCTTTTCACACAGAGATCCCGCTAAATTTGCGGGGACGTCTTTTTGCCGTCTTTTTGTGTCTGAAAGCAAGGTGAAAATTTGCCGTCCTGCTGATCTGTTCACATGATGCGGCATTTTGAGGATCCAGGAGGCAGGATCAGCTATAGTAAATTAAATTGTGACGTGCAATAGGGGGCATGTAGAGTGATAGTCGTAGCAGGCCTTATGTGCGTGGGCCTTTAGATACAGCAGGTGTGTGATTTCAAAAACCATGGCGGGAGAACCGACTGCACTTTGGTCAGCTTGCATTTGCTTTGCTGATGCTGTTAGAATGTTAAATTCTTGCAATAGATGTCTTCAGACAATAAAACGTAATTTTTGGAAGGGAAATTGAAGATAAGAGTTGCCTTTGCTTGGCATTAAATGTACTGTCGCATTACAATTTATTCATGAAATAATTCAATATTACAACAATTAAAATAGCTTGTGTACTGTCTTAATTGAAACATGCTTCGCGCACAAATGATAGCCTAGGGCAAAGAGAATGGACATCTCAACATAAGGATACATTAGAAGATGATGATCAGTGTAAACTTTGTCACACGACGTAATAAGCAGTTCTTTAAAAAACGCAACGCTCCATTCAGTCATAAATCATTCAAAAAGTAGGCCAGGCCTAGTGCTCGTCATGAAAAGAAAACAGCAGCTTAATATTTTCCAGGTGTTTAACAGTAGGCCTAGGCGCACTGTTAGCAGTTATGCCGAAGGCAGTGAGATTATTAGGCATTGCATCCTGTCACTCAACATCGCAGTTTGGGTTGATAAGATTCAGTTAATGCGAGTATGGATCGTCTCAAAGTTTGGGACAACCAAACAGCAGTGTAGGCAAAGCAAATCCTAATTGTTAGGTTACCATAGCTGTCTTTTTCTCTAGGCCTGGCCTATCGAAATCGCGACATAAGCACATTGGTTTCTGTTTTTTTTCTTTCTTGTTCGCGTGTTGGGTAGTGAAGCGATAATGCATTTAAAGCAGTAGGCTACATCATGTGAGCCAGAGCCGATATGGCCAGAACTGCTGCTCTGTAAAGGTATTTCTGTCCCACCCAAATTTGCTGAACTACTTGCGAAGTAGCCTATTCATCACAGACATCACATGTATCACCACAGAAAAGAGCTTTTTCTCAGCCTTTAAACAATGTTAGTGGTTAGTTGTTGTGGTAAACGGTTCGCGAGAAAAGTAACTTTAATTTAATCATATTTTTTGCGCCCGTCTCCCTACCCATTCATCTTGGTGGAATACTTTGCGAACTTTCCCTCAACACATGACAAACCATATATCAGAATAAACAGCAGACCTTACCGAACATAAAAGCATTCCCCTGCACAGTTGGCCAGTCCAGAGTAATCCGGTTTTAAATTTGCAGCAATGTCTTTATGCATATCTCCAACTTTGCGGTTTCTAATGTGTTTAAATTGTTCAATAAGTCTACATGATTTTATAACAGGCCAAATACAAAATAAATGTTACAAATATCGCCTAGATATCTGTAAGCATTACAATCAGAGGATATACATATAGGGCAGACAGACGCTCATGAGTTCATGCAATTGTTTTATCGCTGGATTTTAGGATAGCCTATTATGGATTGCATTCCAAGCTACAGTCAACTCTAGCAGGCATTGAATGACTGGAGACTTTGTGAATTTATAGATTGACATAATGTGCTGTCTCTGCTATTGCTGCTTTTGATCAGTTAGATTTATTTGCAATCTCCTGTGGTGGGCTGGACATAGCATTGAAATGCCCGCCCAGATTCCCCTTTCCGCCTTGACCCATTCACACTGGTGGCGGAATGAAAAAACTCGGCAAAATGTCTAGGGGGCTTGGTAGTAAATTTGGCGAGACACTTTGTCCCACCGTTCCGCCTCGGTCTATGTGAAAGGGACAGTCGTTCCGCGATTCTGGTACATAAAATCGCGGCAATTTTGCCAGTGTGAAAGGGCCTACTAACTTAACATTAGGTTACTTGAGTTGAGGTTTGATTGTTTGTTAGCATGCTGATAGATTTTATGTATGGAAAGGTAATGTATGAAGTGTTTGAAATGGTGTTATATGAAATGCAGAGAAATGGACATCCTGTTTGTTTGGGGTCTGAAATTAATAATATTACATGCGCTAGTGCGTGTGCCTTACCAAATGTAAGTAACGTTCGATTTTTTTTTGATTGAGGAAAATGTTTGCCAGCTGCTAACATGAACATGAGAATACATGCCTAATAGCCAACGCTACATTTTTGTAGTTAATGTGAGCTATCATTGCAAAGTTATTAACCACTATTCTGAGTTTATTTGATTCATGGGCTTCACATGAATTCTGTCTCAAAGTGTTAGGACAAGGAGAGTTTCATTGAGATAAATTGGTTACATTTTCTACTCTATTCACTTAAGCTTTATATGATTTTAAAAAATAATAACTGGTTTTACAGTTGCCAGACGACATGCTGAGTACAAGCATGGATTTTGTGAAACCTACACCTACAGACTGGGATGGCGCAGGAGCTGACTTCAACCCACAGTCTTCAGAACCATCAGTCACCAAGCATAGCTGCTCCTAATGGTATGATGCTATTTCCTATTGCCACTACAGTGAGCATATTTTGTCATTCATTTTAAAAACGCCAGGTTGACAGTGGGTTATGAAAGTTAATAACAATTAAGTTACTCAAACTTGTTTAATTTTCTTCTCTTCAGACATTTCCCATTCTAGAGCAGATGGTTCTGTGCAACCTCTCTCAACCTAGGATGCCCGATGAGTGCCCAAAAAGCGTTGCAATATGGCCGTCGAGTGGAGGGACTTGCCTAAAAGGACTTTGGGTATACTGCGTATAGTCCTGCATATCACGTAGACAACGTGCCTCTGCCTAACTGAACAAGGGATTTTCTGTGTATGGATGTTGACCAGTTCTTGGCCCCTCAGTGTATGATGTGGCCCCTTTATGGCCCCTGTCAAAATCCTAGAAAACCGCCACTGGGAGAATGCAATGCAATCAAGCATTTTGGACGATATATTTGCACAAGCTGGCAGAATAGGCAACATGCCGATGTGCGTTTTATTTGGAGACTGTTTTGCGAGACAGAGACTGAGTTTGCTGCTGATATTCTGGGGATAGGCTACAACATAGCCAATGTAGGACTTTAGCCTTTTAATATATTTGCTAGAATTATTTCTAGAACAGGCAAGAGCTTTCTAGCCTCACGTCAGCAGTGCTGCATCACCCATACATTAAAACAACCAACGGATGGTGGGCGGGTGCTGTTTTGAAAATTGGTCAAAAAACTTTGGTGCTGATGGATGGATGATAAGTTTTGCTATGCAGTTATGGTTGAAATAATAGCCCATCAGTGTGTGTGTGTGCCTCTCTCTCACTCAGAGGGGAGGGGGAGGATGAGGGGTCGATCAAGCATGGATTCTATACTCTGTGGTGGATAGGATCTACAGTTAGGTGTTAATTCATATTACTACGCTAGGTCGAAGTACTCCCAAGTGGTATTGCGCCAAACATTGGAGTTCTCCTTTTTATTCGCTTGGAAAATCGCCATGTTTCATGTTGTTTGACTGTAGACATTTTAATCAACTACTCGTGTAACTGTATTTAAGTCGGGAAAACGTGGATGTTTTTGATTACTTCTACGCCTGGCTACGCCTGAGCCCGCTTAGCATAGCAAGCAACATGCTAACACATTCAAGCCACAAGACCAGAGCGTTTGAGTGCACATACCGACATGGGAGAGGTATGACTCAACTCGTGAAAGTTAAGGTAAGGACATATATTACTACTGACATTGGGTGGCGTGTTCCTTTAAGGTAAAGCATTGCATAGAGGGAAGTAAACCTAAAAAACGTCACTAACGATAATCATTTTAGAGGCCTTTTAAGTGACTTACAAGCATATTTGTAAACAGCTAACATGCAGCTTGTAAGTGTTAACAAGCAGCTTGTTAATGCTTGTTAATGTTGTATAAGACAAAGAGGTGGATAACTAATAAACATAAGACCTTTCTTATTTATTTGTAGTAGATTTTGCAGCCCCCCAATCTAAAGCGAGGACCATGTAGCCTATAGCTCCACAAGCCCAACCTTCTATCTCTACTGCATCTATCTATCTAGCTTGGTTTAGCTGTGCGAAATGCACCTTCAGAATTGCTGCAGTGAGCAGGAATTGAACCCTGGTCTCCTGAGTCATAGAGTGATTTGCTACTAACTGAGCTAAACTAGGCTACTTTACTGTAACAGTATTGATGAAATTGTTCATTTTGTTCACAGCTATGCTTCGACAAGTGACTAGCAGTTGAGGAGCTTTGCTTAAACTTAATATACTGTTGCAAGTTCACTTGAGTATAAACTATCCACTTTAACTTGTCAGTAATGTTATTCATCTAGTTAATTTTAAAGAAATTACACTTCTCCATTTAAAAAAAATGTTACCTTAGATAGGCGGCTAGCTAACTCGCTAGCAACTGGACAGTAACTGACAGTAGCATGCTCTGATATTAAGTTATTTTGTTTACAAATTTTCCCCAAAAACCCTCAACAAATCCAGAGAGACATAATGACCAATTTTTGGTAAAATTCCACAAGTCTCCCATTGACATTGATGCAGCAACAGACCACAAATGTTAACACCCTCTGTTCAAGGCAAAGGTTTCAAATCGATCGCAACATTCGCCTATGTTTATGACATTGAAAGCACCTACTTGTCGCCTTTTAACTCTCGGTTGCTATGTAACCAAACTATAAACAAAGCTGGCATAATATCAAAGATCCTTGATTAACCCCCCTCTGATAATATCTTTAGACTGCTGACAAACTGACTGTTCACTGAACAAAGATTATGGAAATTAAACGCCACATTTTTTTTTATCAGCAACATATTTGTAAAAGGCATAACTGGTATGATATAGAACATTAACAGAATATAGAATCAAGATGATCATTACATTCAAAGACAGGAACGTGGCTCAGTCAGTAGCACTTCACTCTGCCACAGGAGACCAGGGTTCAATTCCTGCTCACTGCAGCAATTTTGAAGGTGCATTTCTCACAGCTTAAACAAACTAGATAGATGCAGTAGATATATAGAGATAGAAGGTTGGGCTTGTAGAATAGGCTACATGGTCCTCGCTTTAGATTGGGGGGCTGCAAAATGTACTACAAATAGGTAAGAAAGGTCTTATAAGCGTATTAGTTATCCACCTCTTTGTCTTATACACCATTAACAAGCTGCTTGTTAACACTTACAAGCTGCATGTTAACTGTTAACAAATATGTTTGTAAGTAACTTAAAAAGCTGCATGTTAACCGTTAGTTAATGTTATTAAAGGATAACAACAGTTAACTAACTGTTAGTAATGAATTGTTAACTGCTTATTATGCACTGTTAATACATAATAAGCACATGTTATTCTAAAGCGTTACCGAAAAAACTTTTGTTTTGTTTTACCATGACTGTTTTTGAAGATGATCATGTGTGGTAGTTTCAACATTAACATGACTTGATATCACTTGTGAGGATGATATTAATAATAATACATACATTTTTAACTTTGATGACTTTGAAGGAAGAAGGAAGTGTGAGAAGAATTTCTGTGTATCTATCATATGAGTAACAAGATTAAGTTCGATGGCTTACGTCACAAAGTTAAGTGCGAGTCTGCACAGTACTGGGGGGACCAACTGAAAAATTGTTCAATTTGCCTCAGTGCCTCCCCACTGTTCGTCCATTTATTTTACTGTCTATGATTCTTGCGCATCCTCAATCCAGGCGAGTGAGAAACGTGTGACATTAAACAATGGATTGATACACAGTATTCGTCTGGTAGCCATGCTAAGAAAATTGATAAACGTGCAGAGTGCTGCGAGTATGAGTGCAGCTTTTGGTGGGGATTTGTTCTGACGTAGTGACAACCCATCAAAACATCACTTAATTGTTTTTTCCCCTCAATGAATGGGGGTCAATGGAATGCTAGCATGAAGTGGTCGACTTCTAGCCTCAGAGATGCCCATAGTGTCTACAATTTTCTAAACGTCCGCCTACCCCCTTGGTTTGAACCTGCTGCTATTGTTAATGTAATTAGTGGCTACACTGACCCAGTTGGGTGTTGCACTAGGGAATCAGCACATTAAGATAAAGAAGAGTTTATGCATGTGTTAAAATTGTTATTATTGGGCAAACAAGATATTCAGTGTCGGAGTGAAGATGTAAGGAGCAGAATATAACAAAAGATGCCATTACAGCACAGGTAATGCTGCACCGGAAATAAATGAGTGTACGTAGTCTGCACACTATTATGGTTGCAGTGGTAAGTGATATCAGTTACACCCTTGCAGACTGCAGTCTCAGTGCCCTGTGGTGCATTCGAGTGTGCGTATGTGGACAGCGTATGTTTATTTTGGCGTGCTGGTTAAAAAAGAGGTTGGATTACCTCCCCACTGTAAGCTGCAGTGGTTGTGCCGTTTTGCCTCATCCATTATGAACGCGCTTACAAGTATTAATCTCCACAGCGGTGCACGTACCTAATCCCATTGTATTAAAGCTCCCAATACAATGGCAGTACTGTGACTGCCATTTCTGACATTGTATGGGGGTAAGAAGTGGATCTCGCTGGAGGGTCACCCTGGCAGAAAATCACTTGCGAGACATCAGCATATATAGCGGTCCGTGATTCAGAGAAAATGAATGCTGCAAGCCATTAACCTGACTGTCGGTGGCCAAGAGCACGACCTGAGCTGCTGGTATAACTGGAGTGTTTGCAGTCGGGAGGCTTAGATAAAATATCCTAGGCCTACATGAGGTCACTTCTGTGTCTTCATGGCTTTGTGTTCAGAGTAGCATCAAATTGTAAAGCAAATTTTATTCTTTATTTATTTCCTTTTTATTTAACAAACTTTAAAAATAAGTTTGATGTGTCTTTTATAAACGCATAAGTAAATGTGTGAGTTATGATCGGGCGCCAAATCAGTCTGGCAGCAATGAAGGTTGGGTCAAACTCGGTGTCACATTTCCTTTATGGGCATGCACAATGTGTTCTTCAAAGTGCAGATAAAAGGGAGACAGAGGGAAAGGAAGCTACTAAGGCCACAGTGCCTCCGTCATTTAAATCTTTAAGCACTCAAAGCGCAAGTAAACAAGCAAATGTGGAGCTCTAAGAGGGGGCAAAAGTACTGCGCGATAAGATATTTAAATAATGAGACGAATCAGCAGACAAGCGATGAGTCTGATCAGTGGGAGGGGGGCAACAGAGGTCCTCTCCGCCGCTGTCAGCAACCCATCAGGGTTATTAGTGATTAAAGGCGCCAAATACTTACCTGCCAGCAACTCGAACGAACACCTATCTTGGGGAAAATGAGACTTCAAACGCACAGCTTAAGCCCCTCTGATGTGCAAAAGTGTAGATTTATTTTCTTCACATGCTGAGGTGGAATTTGGGTCTTTTTTGACCAGCAGGCAGTTTTTTTTCTCAGAAATGTTTATTCACAGTTAAACCTCTACAAATGCTGGCACATGAAAATGAATTTAATAAATAAATAATTCCAGGCCTTGCATGTTTATTTGGAGCATGTGTGTGTATGTTGGGGGTCACTGGGGAGGCAAAGACTCATTTATCTCCTCTCATTTCAAATTTGATTTCAAATGCTCTCTGCTATCATTAGCCTTCATGTAGCAACTCATTTCTCTGCTAAAATGCACATTCAGCTCTTCTCTGTGCCTGTTGATGATGTAGCACTGTCATTGTTATGTGTGTGTGTGTGTGTGTGTGTGCGGCAGTATGTATACAAACTTGGTTTTCACATATATCCTGATGCCATGCTACACATTACACCCAAACAAGACCACTGCCCAACCTGTGTGTGTGTGTGTGTGCGGCAGTATGTATACAAACTTGGTTTTCACATATATCCTGATGCCAAGCTACACATTACACCCAAACAACTGCCCAACCTATCAGCTTCTCACGCTTGATTTGCACCCCCACACACACACACACACACACCCTGACTTGTACTCTTGATTTCCCAACTTGATTGCCGGCACCTCCCGACTCCCTATTCTAATCTCCAGCCCGACCAGTCTCTCGTTTGGAGGCATATTTCTGATTGAACTGTTTAGACATTCATTTCAGGCTCTGCTGCTGATATGTGCTCAGGGCGGTAAACTCCTGCCCCACGGAAGCCTCGCTCTACCTTTCCAGATTGCGGAAGGTATTAAGCAAGTCTAACAACCGCACTTTATGAATAGGCAATGTGCAAAGTGCAAGCTGGGGAGCAAGTAAAGTGGCGCGGAGAAGCCAGGTTTTTCCCGTGGATATGGAAACCTTCCTGGCAAATAAATCATGGAGGGAAATTATAGCGCATTATTAGGACTGTATTTTAAGCGCACAGTGCATATGCACCATGTATTATTCATCCGGCGTGAGTGTGAGAGTCAATGGCGTACTTTTCCCAGCGATGAATACTACGAGGCACTGCCTTCAGGGTCATGGGGTTGGTGAGTTATCGCCTGAAGAGCGGGTGACTCTGCCATCCTGCCTACCCATTACACCTCAGCGGATACTAGTCACACTCCCAATCCCACCGACGTCTTAGATTCATATGAAGAGGCTCACTGTGGTTGTTCTGAACGGCCCGCATTTAAAGATGGCATAAATGTATACCATTGATTTATTGTTCCTTTTCTTTTCCCACACAGACTATTAGGCACGTTTGGTTTTGCTGGATTCAGTCATTAGGGCTAAAATTAAATTTCAGTTTCACTGAGTTCAGCCTGAGATCTCCTACTTACCATTTAATGCATATTTGAGTGGATTTCTAACAATGCTAATCTTGTGAATATCTCACACACAATAACAAATAGCATGTTGTGCTGAAATGCAAGCAACTACTGCTGCATCCATATATAATGTCTCATAATGGTGTGCTGTGTAATATCTCTATACAAGCATTCAGGCTATGAGAGAGGGCAAAGCAATTGCATATTTTGATAATAACAATTCATTAATGAAGTACATGTAAACTGTGCTTATGGTGTTCAACAATGCATCACTAATGTAGCTGCAATGGTTAAACAAACTGATGGATGAGTGGTCAAATGCAACACGTTTTCTAAATGGGGTGAAGAAAATGGTTTCTTTGGTACATTATTATTATAGAAAACACATGATTGATCTATAACATCATTTTCCAGAACATTTCAAGAAGGTTGTATGGAAAAATGACAAATGGGTGTTTCCATGCTTTTTTCAAATTATTTTTGATGTGAATATATTCAAGAACATAACAATACATTCTTTATTAGTGACGGAAATTCTAAAGCTTTGCTGAACATTGTGTAGTGTTTGTATTCCAAAGGACATCAAAGTCTGTAATATCCTCTCAGTCATCGCCAAGCAGGCCCATACATATGAGCAGATTGTTATTCATGATCAGTGTCAAATTCACAAAGGGTTGAACAGTATGTTCAAAGACAAATTCTATGACTAGATATCTGCCCTATCTGTTTCCTATTTGCAAGAAACCTGAGCATTTTGTATTCCAAAATATGCAGAATCTACACCAGTATCCTCTATCACGTATTCCTAAAATAACTGAACATGTTGGAGGAGTAGAGTAGACTATTTGTATTATACCCCAGGGTACCAAATGAGATGTAGATGAGGAAACATCTGCTTTTACAGTAATAACACTACAAGTGTGATCTGTATGAGTTGGTCTTGAGATGGACGAAGAGCAGGATGTAGGAGTGATGCATGCACTGACACATTAAAAGCTGTCTAATAATAGGCAAAACATGTGAGGGTTTACCCTGCACTGAGGCCTGGCTATGAATAGCCACACAATAGCAGGTGCTGGATGGAGGATTCATGGATACAGCCATTGCTGTCAGTGAGTGAAATCATGGAAAATTAAAGGATGTTAACTCTCCCGCTCTCTCTGTTAGTTTCTTTCTCTCTTTCTCTATGTCTCTCTCTTTCTTTGTGTGTGTGTGTGTGTGTGTGTGTGTGAGATGAAGACAGAGAAAGAGAGAGAGAGATGAGATGAAGAGATGAAAAGAGTCTGGTTTGGTGGAAGTGGAGGGGGCCGAGAATGATGACATTTGACGAAGACAAAGCAAAGCCACAGCTAAAGAGTGAAGGGATGATGAAGAAACCGACAACTGGAATGAAAGGGTGATAACACACCGAGATGAAGGGTGATCAGGAGCGAAGAGGTAGTGAAGGACAGCAGGGATATAGAGAGAGCAAATGCAAGCATTAGAGAGAGAGAGAGAGAGAGAAAAAGAGAGAGAGTGAGAAGAAAAACGACTGCGGGAGAAGACAAGTCGGGGTAGAGATAAAAACTTGCGAGGCTTTTCACATTTCACCGGCTGGCGATGCACCCACACGAGAGGGAGATTAGCCTGTATTAATTGCCTTCCGTCACAGAGGAGCATCACACCGGGTGAAAAAAAAAATTTTAAACTGGCAACTGGCAAGCACTCTTGATTCCAGCTAGTGCTGCACACCTGCCACTTAAAATGAAACACTTCCACTCCTCACACGCAGGAAGAATTGTTTGGACATTTTTGTTGTTGCTGTTGTTGTTGTTGCTGCTTCTGTTGTTGTTTTTACTCTTCCTTTTGTCTATCAATGTTAATCTGACATGATTTGCTTCCTGTGTTCCATGCAATTAAGTGTAAAGCCCACACTAGGCTAAAAGGGATCAGAGCAAAGTAATTACCTATATCCATCACTCTCACTGGCAGTGCTTGCATATGAATAAACATGCACATATGGCCATACACCTCAGGGAGGGGGAGATATGTACATTTTAATTTTTTACGACTTCGCCCAGTGTCTGAAGGATTATTCACTGTGCCCAGCGACATCGACGACATATGGCGATAGCGATGTCCTTTCTGACTCTCCCCTCATTGAATGGCCCGAAGTACTAGATGTACAGATAATCACTTGGTGGCAAGGTGAGTATTAACTCATACCTCTGGTGTCGTGAAATAGAGATGATCGTGTGAGATACACACACCGAGAGTTCTTGCTTGTATGGCAGAGTAAACAATCACTGGCAAGAAATATAAGGGCAACCCCCTTCAAATGGCACATCGGCCACGCATTTTCACCTCGGCATGGCTGGGCATTAATAGTGAACAGTGACACGAGGGGCTCCCTGACATGGATGATTTGTGCCTTTATTTGCGGCGCCATCCATCCCCGCCCAGCCCTGTGCTTAGTGCAGGCTTAGGGGCAAGGGTGGGGGTTGGATGAGGTTGGGGGCTGTGTTTGTTTCACTCAGCAAAGTGAAAGGCATTTCCAGCTTGAATGGAAGCTCCAGTGGTGCTAGCTGTCATTACTGCATTACGTGACGTTATAGTGCATGCCTGTACTGCTAATACCCCACTCTGCTATTCAGTGATGGAGGTGTGTAACCCTTTAATGAAAGAAGGGAAAATCATGTTGAGGATTTCTTGCCTACTTGAGACATTCTTTTTAGGGTAAGGCTATTTGCACCACTGGTACAAATATCAATGTATGCTATTCGTACCCCGGTGCACACAGCAATGTGTCCTATTAGTACCCCATCTGGTAAAAATATCAGTGTATGCTATTCGTACCCCGGTGCACACAGCAATGTGTTCTAGTAATACCCCGTCTGGTACAAATATCAGTGTATGCTATTTGCACCCCTGTGATTTATTCTGGCATATTGATCACACAATGTAATAATAATAATAAAAAAACAAGCAACATGTTTTTTTGTTGTTACGTAACGGTGTGAATAGCTCAGCTGTGTAATAGACACTCTGAATAAGGCATGCTGTTTGCATTAATGTATAGTTAGAAGTGGATGCTATTCGTACCCTGGTGTATATAGTACTGTATGCTATTTACACCCTGGTGCATGAACTAGCTAATTATTGCAATCAAAACATCCGTTTGAGAACCGATTTCTTGTTCAATCAAATGTCACATGCCATGTTTTCTCCAGTTATCCCATGTCTGTGACCAACATCCTTTTAAATGTTGTTTTGTCATATTCACGAAATTTGAATAACAAACTGACAGTTGTATGTGTTCACTGAACCAAGGCTAAAACAACTTTTCAATTAAAACTTAATCTGAACTGAATCTGAAACTGAAACTTAATCTGAACAGATAACCTTTCAAAATTCTTCAGGGGTGTAAATATGACAGGTGTGAATAGCTCTGTGTGGCCAAGGCTTCCAGGGGTTTTTGTTCTTTTTATTTGATATATATATATATACATATATACAATTACTCTGTTATTTTAAATACACTATACTTCAACCAATTGGCACACAAAAAGGGTCACAAAAAAGTATTTTGGTGAAGATTTATTAATTCTAGAATAGTTGTGAGTGTCCTTGTTATCAAACTCTGTGAAAAAGGCACTGACAGTTGTGACAGTGTGGAAAAGAGATAGAGAGAGAGAGAAAGAGAGATGGTAAGAGGTTGGAAGACAGATCTGTAGAGAGAAGGGGAGAGAGTTACTCTGAGAAAAAGAAGCCCAGGAGCATAAGGCACTCTACCCTGATTACCTGAATGTGTTCCTCTTTATCTGTAATGACAAGGTCTGGGGAGGGGCTGAGTGTCTTGAAGCGACAGGCAGGTGTAAATATTTCAGCGGCTACATTAATACATTCAACATCTGGCCAGTTGAGGTAGACAAGAAGGCCTCAGATGGGGCCTACTCGCCAGACTGGCCCTCAGGTAGCAGTTAATATATGGATAAAATACAGTTTGAAAAACACAAAGAAGTGAGTCAAGAGCAAGCAATGCACGTGTGCTACCTTTTCCCTGTCCATGTTATGTGTTATTCAACATAGAGGCCAGGTGGTCATGGTACCTGGTGGTCATTTGTAAATCAGTGCATGTAACTGTGCATGTGTATACATACACATGTGTGTTTGTGTATGATATCTAAATGGTTCCTTGGATAAACTTTGCATGCTATGGTGAAGGAAAAAGGGGAAAAGTCATATTTAATTCAGTCTGCAACAGCATCTTCCAGACCTTCAAGATGCCACACTCAATTTATACTACGAAAATCAAAAAAATCTCCATTGGACATTAATGGGTCTCTCACAGCGACCCCAAAATGTGGAAGCTTCTGGTAGGAATTACAGTATAAGCCACCGACCCTTGAGCCTGTGGAAGTGCTGCTACTTCACGCCTGGAGTGACCATAATTATCCACTGATGTGGGGTGTCATCTCGACGTGTGGTCCCCTGTCAGTCCTCCACTGGCTGAAGCTTATCCCAGCATCCCTCATTCTCCCTCACCGTGGTGATCCTCATTAGGATGGATACAGGACAGGAGAGGCGAGTGGCCCGCCAGCCGCACCCCTTTGACCTACATATTTTTAATTTTTACCCAGGAGGGCCATGGTGACGTCTCAGAGGTGGTTCATGGTGGGTCCATTCAAATTAATCGATTTCTGTGACTCAGTGGCAGATATACTATCGCTTTTGTGCCCACTTCAGGCGTATTTTAACGTGCGCATAAAAACATGTCGTGGTATGTACAAACAGGCCGCACTTGGGTAAAACTGCAGACTGCCTGTTCTAGGAGCTCAGAATGGCAATTTGCACTTTTCCGTGTCATGCATATGCATTCATAGGAGGATCAGGGGAAAGTGTGAGTTTTGTAAAAAAGATGGGAGGAGAATGTACAAAAACTGCCCATGAAAGCTCATGTCTGTTTTGCAGTGAAATATTTCCACCTTGTAAAAGCAGGTGTTTGTTCCAATTGCGGTTAAATGTGTCAATAACAGAAACTTTCAAAGACAATAGAGTCGATATTCAGAGCACTAGTTTTGCGTTTTTGTACTATATCAAAAGCAACCTTAACTTTCTCTGGTCTTTCGAACGTCATACTTTCATTTTCACGTCATCTTTCCTACTTGCTGGAACTACTGCTCCTAAGAAAGACTTCCGGCCACAAGGATGCTCTTTTATTTAGATGTTTAGAAGCAATTTCGGTCTGTCTGAAACGTCTCTGTCCAGTGTATGATGACAGGACTACACTATTCAAAGCAGGATATTCAAGGATGCCCCCCCTCCAAACTACACACACACCGTCGCAACCCCCCCACCCCCAACCAACCCCCTTTTGTGTATTGACATTCAGACTATGCACAGTGTACATCTTGCTCAGGAAAATCACAAAGACACAAGGCTATATCGCCATAGACACTCCACTGGCTCGTTTAAAGCTTTGAAAATTCTTTCCCTCTTCACCTTCTTGGTGGAAGTTGTATTATTGATGATGGCAGGCCTATAGCAAGCTGAAAGTGTGTCATTGAGAAAGACAGCTTAAAAGAGCCTGAGAGCATGATTAGATAATGACACCTTGGAACAGCCATCAGCTCAATAGAATAAAACTCATCAAAGAAGGCCAAAGCTCCCAAATTCCAGGCAAACTAAATTAAAAAATAAACCAGCCTGTCTGTGAGAACGGATCAAAACATGTATTGATGGAGTCTTTTTTTCTCAAAAGGGTAGAACAAAATGGGGTTTCTTCCTTTCTCCTTCCAGGCAGGTTGTTTTAGAAAGGTTCACACCACTCTGACACGAGCGTGTCACTCTTGTCTCTTTCGATTGCACTAATTGGAGATTAGGTTTTTGCCATGGTTCGGAAAGCAAGCAGGCGGCTTCATGCGCATACACACACACCCACACACACACACACACACACACACAGACACACACAGGCATGTGCGAGCTCACGCTCACACACACACTCGCACCGTGCAGTTGCTCTGTATTCCGGAGAAGTAGTGATCCACAGTGCTGTGTGTACTTGTGGTGTTTGGGGCTGGATGTTGGATGCTGCTGTTGGGCCATGGCCAGGGTCATCTTGTCTGACAAGATACAGCCCTGAGTCCTGCAGGGACTGCCCTCCCACCTGCCCCTTTCCTCTGGACCTGACTTGCATGACTTCACGCCGATAGTCTCCCCCCCACTCACACACCCCAGCCTCAACCCCTTACCCCCACACCCCCCATCCCTCCAACCTCTCCTCTCCACTTATGTTTTCAAATACATGGACGGCCAATAACGTTGGGCGGTTTTTGTCATGAATTATTGATCTGTTGTTGGCTACGTGTGGCCAGATGAACAGTGCATGCAGGCTCCAGATAAGGCCAGATTTACACCTGTGCCTGCCAATCCCTGCCTCCACAGGCCAGCTCCCAAATTACATGGAAATTGGGTTCCGGTGAGAGCTAATAAAACAGCCAGAGTCCCTTCAGAACGGGCCCTGGTCCTCACCTAACACTGTGCATAGATCACAGAAGGGCCCGATCTCTCTCTTTCTCTCTCTCTCACAAACACACACACACACACACTTGCTCTCTCTCTCTCTCTCTCTTTCTCTATCTCTTTTCCAGTATGTGTGGTGTGGTGTTTGCATTATGAAAGGACCCTTGGCTTGGCAGTGTACATATGGAGATGCCATGTATGGGCCAGGGATGTCTGTGTGGCTATCACTTTGGATGCCTGAACTTCTCAGGATTGGGCAGGTGAGGGAGAGTGTGCTCACTGCAATTTGTAAACAACATCAAACGCCTTAGGGGTAGTAGAGCAGAGTTAGTCCACTGTTCCAGAGACAAAGAGGATTGTCCTCTAGGACTTTCCACAACTTGTGAATGTTTGGTATACGTATATGAGGATGGTATTTCAAATCTCCAAGGAGTTGCTGTGGGTTTGGCTAAAGGCTTAATTATTCCATAGAATCCGTAGATCTGTTAAGACTTTAGGGACTTCTGCTATAATGCTCTCCCTCATTATAATTTCAAATAGTGGTAAACATTACGTGGGAATTGAATTACTTGATGATTTAGTCTTCATTTACATCAAGTCATAAGCATTCAAATGAACACCTGTCTCCCTCATGTAATGTGTTTGCTAAGGGGCAGATTTACAATTGTTTGGTTGGGCTGTAAAATGAAAAACTGCTCATTTAAAAAATGAGCCATGCTTATTCGCTGCTGTGGGGCTCTGACATTTACTGCATATGATAAGAGCCAATGCATATTCCCAAGGGCTCCTCAACCTCCTGTGAACATGTTTCATCATTGCAAAGTGGCTCTTATAACATTGTTACAACTCGAAATAACGATGTTGTTACACAACATTAGACTAGTTTCCAATATACTAAGCGCTTTCAGATATAACCTCCGGAGTACAGTATATGCGGAGGTTTGTCAAACGGAGGTCCTACCCTTCGGATGATTCAGATATGATGCTAACCTCACGGACCTTATACTGACCTTATCACGGTTGGTATGTGTGAAACGACATACCGCACATTACAGAATCTCCGTGTGGTTGTCGAGTGAGGGGTGGGGGCTTGTAGAGTTCACAAGATGCAAGATATGACGCAGAATATGTGCGGCCGCTGCCTGTCACTGCTTTTTGTTTACAAAGTGTAGCCTATGCATTATGTAGGCTAAAGAAGAGAAATCTATTGTGCGTAGGCTAATACTTGAAGTAGGCTAGTCACATACGTGCGCACTTGAAATTGACCTACAGTATTTATGTGTGCTTCGAATAAACACATTTATCTGTTTTCAACGTTGTACCAGAATCTGGTTTGCGTTGGAGAGAGAGAGCATGCACAAACTTTATGGTAGGCTACCAGCCAATTCAGTAGGCTAATTCAAGACTTCAAGGCTATCATACGTTTTTAAGCAACAAACAAAATACTAACATAACAGTGAAGTTGTTCGTTTTTTCATGGTTTATTTTTTTCTAAAAGCATGTTCTACGCCTCGTTCAGACACAGCACATTTACATAATGTCAGGAGGAAATACTAGGGGGAGTAGTAGAACAACCGGCTAAATTCAGACTTCCATATGACCGGTTATGTCGTTCAGATATATGGCCCCACCGTTTAACATCGGCAGAACCTCCGGTCTTACACGTATGTCTGAAAGCGCTTACTGTAATGTTTTTAGAGTATAAACATCACAACATGCACAACAAGTAGCATTTCTAATTGTAACAAGTAGTTTCAATGGTAGAGACAATCTGTTCTTTCTCACTCGTTCTATTACATTAGCCCTTTGTAGAAACATGTTTTATGTAACTGTCTTGTCTTAAATGCGGCACAGCCAGACATCCTGGGGCTTTTGCTATAAAAAACAAACTGCAAGAACAGCAGCGGTGGCAGGACTATACCCCCCACATTCCCACCCCTGCCAGTCTTATTAAGTTCTGCCTTAATGATGGTCTGTGTTCCAAGCGGGCTCATTTAGACGTTTGATTCATACATTGGGGTTGTTTGGGGCACCGTCGTCCTACATAAGCCTGCTCATGGCCTCGTTCTCTGGGCTCGAGATCTGACGAGGCGCAGGGGGCCCCTGGAGGTCCACGGCTGGACCTTTTTGTTGTGGTTGTTAATTAATTACATCCCCGAAGCCCCACAGTGTGTCCTAAGCCGTAATACGACCCAAAGTCTGGCCTCCTGTTCTCCAGCTCCTGCTGTTCGTTCGTTCTTCCACCTCCCTCCTCTCACCACGAGCCCGCAGGCCTGGCCAAAAACTATCGCCTGGAGCCCACAGTGCACTCGCGCTGTTTTCACAAAGACTCCACACCGAGCCAAAAAATGAAGGAGAAGCAGGAAAAAAAGTAATAGTAAAAAAAAAAAAAAAGCTAAAACTGCATTGCAATTCCTGAAGGCTATGGCACTTAAGTCTAAAAAAGTTCCCTAATTTTTCACACCTATTTCACCATGTTGAACCATGATCCGAACAGAGCTACCCACGCATCGACTCTGATCTTCAAGAAGTAGTTCGTTGTTATTTTCTCACTTCTGCTAGGTGCAAACATATGGCTCCAGAGTGTTTGTGTGTGACATGGGGGGGGGGGTGTGTGTGTGTGTGTGTGTGTGTGTGAGAAGGAGAGATAGAGAGAGAGGGAGAGAGAGTCCTCAGGCAACAGAAAGCTAATGGTGAGTCTGGAAAGACTTCTTAGTGTCTCTGATTGACTATGCATAAATATGTGGCTGTGTTTTCTGGGAAGCTCAGTTAATGGAGGGCCCAAACACTAAATGTGATGAAGTGACCATGGCCATCTGGTGCAGCATCAGCTTGTCTGGCGACATAGGAGAGGCGGAGGGGGGGGGGGGTTGTGACATTAGCTCTCATTTTCCTACCTCCATTCTCATTAAAAACTGTGAGATGAAGAGAGAGAGGGGAAGGGTTTGGGTGTGTGTGTGTGTGTGTGTGTGTGGGGGGGGTTGGTGTGGATGTTCAATGCGCTCATCTGCTGACTCATGGCAACCCTTGACCCCCAGAGTCTGGCAGATGAGTCACAATGTCATCCCCCACAACAGATAGGAAGTAAAGTCGGACACACAAATGTGAGCTGCATTAGCCAAATGAGCTCTGAGTTCAGCATCTCCGTCCCATTAGTCCTGTAATGACTCGGACAACTGCAAAGACGCTCAAACTCCCCGGTCTTGTGGTGCACAACTCGAAGAGAAACACCTTAGCTGTGGGGCTACACAAAGATACACACACACACAAACACACACACACACACACAGAGTTATGCTGCATTGAGGAGGAATTTCCGCTGATATCTCAATGAATATCAATATCAGTATCCACAATAGCTATTCCTCCTTACTACCTCTACAAAGAGAGAGACACAAGTTGCACTTGATGGGGGTAAATACCCCTTGTGTCACACATGCACTTTCAACCCTTGACACATGCTATTACATGCCTCTCTTCACATCACTCTGAAAAAGAGCCGACCATTCATGATCCCTGACCCCTTGATTTACAGTTCATTGATTTTACTCGGTTCATCGTACGTCTTACGTCTTGATGGTCGAGACCCATTTGGAGACCCTTCCTGAACCTGACTCAAAATGCCTTCCTTGGGAAAGAAGTACACCAGCAATAAAGTGACTGTCTTTCCACTGGCTCCAGACCTTTTTATGAGTAATTGACTGGCCTTAAGTAATGGACCATGCCGTGAAAATGGACGGTGTCTTGAACCTGCAATCTCGGCAAATCCCTGTCAGGCAAAACAAACAGCGGGCCGAAAGTGCTGTCTGCCCAGTCGCCAGGGTGTCCTTCAGTGATCAGCGAGAGACCCATCGGCTTCCATCTTCTCCCTTATGCACCACATGCAAAGACTGCATTGATTTTGCTGTACACAACTGGGTATCCAACTGGTTGCAATCAGCCCATAAAACTCAACAGTGGGCCTTGCAATCAACTGTCAGACATTTTGCACTGTTCACCTGCATCCTGTACATCAAAGCTGCTGTAGTAAAGGACAGTAAAGAAAAACACTGGTTGGTTTGGAGATTTGTGGTCATTCTACATTTCATGAACTGTCATTAACTTATAGAAAGTAAAAGAGATTAAGAGAATATAGTATATTTGTCTACTGTTCATATAAAGCTGCACATTTGCTCGACATGTGTGAAGCAAAATGTCCTATTTCTTATTTTTCATAGGAAACCAATATCTCTTCTATTTGTACATACGTTTTTAAGTAAACCTGAGAAAGAAAAAAATGATTTGAAGATGTTTTCAAAGTACAGAAATTATGATTATCGGAAGAACAAAGAATAAAGGTTATTAGTCAATCTGTCTCTGAACTGGAATGACATGAAGGCTTAAGTCTCAATGTAAAAAACAAGCACAAACTAATACGTCTGGATCCTTGCAAAAGGGCCTTCAATGTCTGAATTGCTCACCTGGAGCCCTCTACTGTACATCCTCCTCCTCCATAACCCCTCTTTTTTTTTTTTATCCCTGAGCCACTGTTCTTTTCTTCCCCAAGATTAACATTCAAAAGTCAGAAAAGAGTCAGTCTCTTTTATTCCACAAGTCGTAGGTCAAATGTAGTCTTTTAAAGGGTCCAGTGGTGCAGTCTCCTACATATATTTTTCCCCCTTGTTGCATTCAATTCCTTCTAATGTGTGAATGTAATGTGTTATATAATATCAAGGCAGCATGTAGGTGTGAATGCATGGGATGAGTCACTGTTACATAGGCAGTCTACTTACACTTGCAGTACATTATAATACTCTCAATTTTATAAATATAAAGTGTTACGCTACTGGGAAAATGACATTAAAGACGGCCTATTTCATGTCAGACAAACAGCATAATGAGCGGGGGTGTTGTGGTTACAAGTCTCTTTGAACTGATTTCATGTTTTGACATATCTGCTGAGCCTCATTCCGTCTAAATGAAATATCTACTTCAAGCAGTCTAGCACTAAAAAAGATGGCTGAAACAATTAAATCCCACATATTGAGAGTGAATACTGTGTCTCTAAGCACCTGAGGCTTTTATGAACTGGCTGTACCGATTGAGTGTAATGACAGGGCTACGGTGTACATTTTAGAACATCCTCAGCTGTCAGACTCCTTTTGTCAGCTGACAGACAAAAGGAGTCAGGTCTCAGGAAAAGCGGAATCAGACTAAAAGGTCTCAGATAAAAAGTTATCAGATTCAGGTTTCAGACATCAGATAAAAAGGAGTCAGGTCTCAGGAAAACCGCTGTCAGAAAAAGGGGAGTCAGACAAAAAGTTCTCAGATGAAAAGTTATCAGAGTCAGGTCTCAGGAAAACCGCTGTCAGAAGAAAAGTTATCATCTGAGTTTTTCATCTGAGAACTTTTTGTCTGACTCCCCTTTTTCTGACAGCGGTTTTCCTGAGACCTGACTCCTTTTTATCTGATGTCTGAAACCTGACTCTGATAACTTTTCATCTGACTCCGCTTTTCCTGAGACCTGACTCCTTTTCATCTGATGTCTGAGACATGACTGTGTAATTCCGTAAACTTGACAGCGGTTTTCCTGAGACCTGATGCCTTTTCATCTGATGTCTGACACCTGAGTCTGACAGCTGAGGTTGTCCTAAAATTTACACCGTACGGGGCAGGTGAAAGGCGACTTCAGGTGTGACTTTAGCATCACACCCCCATTGGTTAACCTGGCCACTGGCTCAACCCACAGCACCACGCTGACACCACAGGTCAGGTGTGACTACGAAGAGCAGGAAGAGAGAGAAAGGTAGGGAATATTAACCAGTGCACTCTGCCATACCTAATGTAGATGGATATGCTCCTTGACATTTCCTGCTGTAATGGTGATGGCGCTGTACATTATGCTATAATATTGATGGCCACCGCTGTGAAGGCGGGGGTGGGAGGGATGTGATACTGTCACTGTGTTTTCACAGACTCTGTGAGAAATAACAGCCTCTCTCTCTCTCTCTCTCTCTCTCTCTCTCTGTCTCTGAGTGTGCTGCATAAACAATATTAAACTAAGATGCAGAAAAAAACTACAGGCAGGATATTAATGCCGATCTGACAGCAGTGCTATGTACTAAAAGTAAACTTACACCCCCATCTTCTGAATGACGTCTTAAACTCTTCTGAATGTTAAGTTAATCACCGCTTGGGATTGTTTCTCTCTCCTGACCTCATATTTTTGCATGTCGAAAAGAAATGATAGCATCTTGCCTGTGCATCTTGGTGTGAGTGAGTGTCTTTCATGGACAGATGGTTTGCCTGTTGGTGTGAATCATTTGTATGCCCACTTACCCTTCCAGCTGGATTGCATTCAGAAGGCTCTCACTTGTAATAGACTGCAACACAACACCTATAGGGAAGCAAGGCACACCATCATGTCAGTCTCCATCTTTCCCTGAGCCAAACATATAAAGAGCTCCTATTCCAAATACCACTCAAGTACTTCGATGGACAATGACAGTCTATACACTTTCAGGGCATTCAAGCAAACTTTTAGAGGACAAAGGCAATGTGGAGCATGTCGATCTGTGAACCCTATTTCACTTAGTCACGAAGTAAAAGCTTGCCCGTTGGAAGCGGGAGATGAAGAGCAGGACCCTGCACAGCCGCTGAGGCCGCGTCTTGGGCCCAATGCCAGGGGGTAATTGTGTCTTTATTTAATAAAGTCCCGAGGAGAGGGATTGATAACAGAGTAATGTCACCGCACAATTAATATTTCGTTTAGGAGGCTCGGTGGGCGGCGATTGGCATCCCAGGATCCCCTGGGGCCTTTGCCCACTCACCCCCACCCTCCAGTGCTGCTGCATGCGCGCGGGGGCCTTTAGGAAAATGAATGCTGGAGATGATTAACAGCACGTTGATGCTCTACTCTGCGCCGAGCCCAATGAGTTGTTGGCTCCTCTTGTGGAGGCAGAGCTGAAACAAGGGAATTACAATAGATCATGCACAGCAACCACCCCCCCCTTCAAAAAAAAGTCCCCTATCGCCATTCATTCCCCTCCCCTACACACACACACACACACACACACACACTCCTCTCCAACACTGTTCCACCCTTCCCCGGGCCCTGATTGATGCTGATAAGCTGGCGAGAAACAACGTCCCTAGCAGAAAAAAGATTTCCATGCTTTATTGGGTGTAGGGGGCGGGGGGTGCAGAGAGGGTGGTGGTGGGTATTGGTGGCGCTGATGGAGACTGAGATGGAGATGCCAAGGCAAAGGGTTCCGCAGTCCTAAAAGTGAGCCTGAATAGTACACACGGGAGAGGCCATATCAATTATTATATAGTAATGATGTCCATATGCTTGCTTTATGGTTCATGTTTTTAAACACACACAGGTATGAGCTACACCAGGCGCGTAACTGAAGCGTTCTGTTTGCGTAGTGTCTGATGCAACAATTAGCTGCCACTATAATCAATGGAAGTAGTTACACCAGACGTGATAGCGGCGCATCCGTTCAAATAAAATAGACAAGTCTTTTAAAATGGATTTTACGCATCGCTAACGGAATGCTTCAGTTACGCGCCTGGTGTAGCCCATACCACAGACATTCACATCCATAGTTTTTGTGTTGTTGTTGTTGTTGTTGTTTGTCTGTGGTGCATTTTATGACTAAAGCATGAAAGTTTCACCATATAATCTTCACCCTCTAAGGTTTAATTTCAGACGTGGAGGCATTTTGTATCTGACCTCTGGTGACCTCTGGGGGTCGATGACATCATCATTGCATTTTTCCACTTATTCTCCATTGAAACAGTGTATATCTTTATTGCCTCTGCCTCAGACATCACCCTAATTCAGAACTCTCCCAAGAGCAATGTCAACATTCCAGGTATAACCGTAACCATAGCAACCAGGTATAAATTGCATTAACTGACAACTTCGCTGACAGGCCTGAAATATAGGCCTGCTTTATAGTGTACAAGTGTTTTTTTCTGATCAATAACTAGAGAAAAAAATATTTGTAAGGTAGAATGGCAAATAATTAAAAACAAAACAAACAAAAAAATGCAAGGTTGCCTATAGTAAGACTTAGTAGTAGGCTAATAGAACATGAGACAATGCTATTGCACATTTTATTAATGTATTAAGCACTGTTCCTTCATTAATATTAGAACTTTGCCTTATTTATGAAGATGATTATTATCAGCCTAATGGTATTTTAAGAACATACAAGATTTCATTAAAATATTATTCATTTTCCACTTAAAACTGTGAAAGCTGCATTTATATTGCCATCACCATTTATAAAGAATTACACCACTTTCAATGTGGTGTGTTCTTGTGCATTACAGGATAAACCCTATTATCATGTCAAAACGCCATTTATTGATTGACCATGGTCAGCTAAGAATTCAAAGCAGCACTGCCCTACTAACTGGGAACTCTGTGCTCTCTGCCAAGAAGAAACAGTGATTTGCAATGCCCTGCTAGGTCAAGCAAACCACCAATAGGTAGTGGTGATGTATCATTGGCTAGACCTTCTTGAATTCAAAGAAATTAAATGTATACCATCTGAGCTCGATGTAAACAGGCTGGATGATGGGAATAGCAAAGAAGCTACACTGATGAGTAACAGGGCAAAGTGGCACTCGACTTGCCGGTTGAAATATAACAATGCTGCAGCGACGGCGAAAGTCATTAGAAAACAAAAAAGCTGATGTGCCAACAGTTCATACACGTTCTGCACACAGTCATGTTACCACCAAAGAATATGTGTGCTTTTTTTGCAACAAATCAGCTGGCTCTGAAATACTTCATGAGGGGTCAATAAAGCAATTCTATTTTAATGTTAGAAAAGCTGCTTTGGAAATAGGAAACACAGAGTTACTTGCAAAACTAAACGGGAACATATCAGGCAAGAAAAAAAGGAAGCAAGGCCCTCTCAGCCTGCCTTCCTGGAAAAGCAGTTCAGTCTCATTCCGCCTGCTCATACAAAACATTTCAGAGTCTATTAATATTCCCTACAAAAAAAATGCCCATGCCAAGGCAATTATTAATATGCTGCAACAGCGCAGTTCAAGCAAACAAATACACACTTGTCATGATTCCACACACACAGGGCAAAAAAACAGCAGCCAGTGGTGCATATAGAACATGCAGATGAAGCTTTTTGAAAGTTTTCAGATTGGTGCACAATCACACTGCTGTAACCATAGCCCATTTCAGACAGATTAAAACCATTTTCTAGTTCCATTTGCCCTGCACCTCACCGGTGGGGATGTGCACACCTCCACTACTACTCATACAGATTAAAACCATTTGCCATGAACTTCTCACACATGTCTGAAAGACAAAGGTCTTTACTGGTTACTGACATGCACTGTACTGAGGGTGGACATTGAGGGGAAAACACGGTCCGGAATGCAAAAGGCCAGGTGTGACTATTTATGGATTGGAGTCACTACTATTTCCCTGTGGCAATTTTACCCTGAAATGGGGCCTTGTTTGAAATCACTGTGATTCCGATCAATTTCCCCTGGCTTATTTTAGACTTTCCAAAAGGTGGGGAGTGAAACAGAGCGTAGTTTGTGTTTTTAAAAAACTGAGCACTCTTGCCTTTGTATAAAGCTTTCACAGCGACGGCAAATTTTCGGTGCGTTCTGATTGACCAAAACATCAATTAGATCAGACTATTTCTGAGGGCTCATCCCAAACATTTGCATTAGTAGCATTCGGATGTGCTACGGCGTGGAAATCTCTTTCCCCATTCTGTGAATTAACAATTGATACACTTTGATCTTATGGAGTCACTAGCCTGGGTGTTCCCATGCTGCCTTGCGCGCGATTTGATTCACGCTGCTAAGGCAGCCTGGAGACCATGGAGCAAATTTTCGCCTGAGATAGGGAACTAATCACAGAACAGGGGGGAAAGCAAGACGATGATGAGCTATGCACAGACACATTTGATAGACATCCGTGGCACCCAATAAACGGATCTGAGCATTTTTTTCAAATACGAGAAAATGAACGTTTGGTTCCCAGACCACGTCTCATTGAGAAGTGGTGGCGCTAGCCAGGCTATGGAGTCACAGGATTTAGAGACAATTGTCAATTGTAGCGTTTACAGGAGGAGTAACATGCATAAACCAGTGGCGAATGACAGTAACATGCGCCAAGCAAGAAGACACATGAAGCAGAACAATGCAATACAAGCTTCTGCATCTTCTTGCTATACTGAACACCTTAATGCACACAAATGTACTGTAAAACATCAGTATGGTATATGTGGACAGCCAGTGGATGTCGATCTCAGGATTGACATTCTGTCCCCAAGGTGGGTGTAGGTCTGTTTTTATTATACAACCTTTACACTGGTCGTGGTTTTTAAGTGACTCACATGGACAGTTTTATTTTTTTTTGTGTTTTTGAAAAGCCTGCGACTGTGAGATGTTTTTTTAAAACACATACACACAAACACAAACATGCGCATGCATACACATACACAAACACGCACAAACACACACACACACACACACACACACACACACACAGAGAGACAGAGAGAGAGAACCACAGTGGTCTTTGGTAAACATGAACAGCTGCTACATTACAAAGACCTCACATGCTTTTGGAGTGAAGTTGACCACCGCAAGGTCCAATATGCAAAAATGTCCTTTTCCGCAATCTTGGTTTTGACCGCAAACCCCCTCCCCCCCCACACCCACCCACCCCACCACACCCCCACCACCACCAATCACACACACACACACACAGACACACCTTAGTTATCTCTTTTTTAGCCCTATAGCAGCAAAACAAAACAATCTCTCCATTCCCTGTCTCCCCTCTCTTTCTCTCTCTTTATCTATGTTTCTCTGTCTATCTCAGATCAGCCGGCTGCTCATCCTGAGCCTTACCTGCCCAAGCCCTTCAAATTAATACTCTTTACAAGCCCCAAAGAAGCCTGCCTCAACCAGTTGGTTACTGTGGCAACCCTCCCCACAACCACAGAGTGCAGCAGCATCTCCCAACATGCTCCTCTTCTAACAAAGCATCTCAAACTGTCAGAAAGGAAAGGGAGGAAAAACAGGAAAGAAAAAAGGAGGGGGTGGGGTTGGGGGTGGCAGAGTGCCTGATAAATATCCTGTATTAAGCTTTGTAACCAAAAAAATTAAGGTCAAACAATGTTTATGTGGTCGTGATAGATTAAGGTGGTCTTAAGCAGCTCATAACTCACAGCTGTCAAACTCAAATAGGATTGCATGCTGAGCACCGAGCGATGGAGCGATTGTGCTATCTTTCATCGAGGCACAATGCCGAAACGTCGCTAGAAGGACATGTGGACTGTCTTAAAAGAATTGGATATTTATTTTTATCTTCAAATTGGACAGGAAGTCCTTAATACCATCGAGAGCACACTGCTTTCCTTTTCTATTTTGGACTCTATATATTTTTCCAGTCGGAAAGTATTTAAAAAGCACAAAATAGGCCTACTGAACAAAAAAAAAAAACAAGAGCCTGTCATGTCTCTCTCTCTCTCTGTTTTTCTCTCCCTCGCCCAAAGAAAGGCTTGCAGTAGCCGGGATAATATATCTAATGGTGCTGAGCTACATACATGTAATGTTCTACAGGGTTTTAGAGTGGGGGAGGAGAGGAGAGGGAGGGGAGGGATGGGGTGCCTTTCTGGGCTTTTGATGGAGTGGAGCAGTGCGGGGCGACCGATCCTAGTCACGCAATGGATCATGTCCGAGCGCTGACGGGGAGACGGGAGGGAACGAGGGAGTGCTTCGGAGAATTGCCTCAGGGACTCAGGATCCGACCACGGGCGTCCAGATACAGCAGCCTCAGAGCACCGTGCCCCTGTCTGCTAAAGGGTACAGAGGGCCTGCAGTGCTTCAGCTTACAATGGCAATGGCAAAACTGGGCATGAATAGTTGGAGGATGATTTTTTTTTTAAGCAATCAGAATGGATTGCTATGATAACACACAAACTCTTATGTAGCACCTGAAGCTCGGGCCAGACTGAATGATACACTCTGCCAGTCAACCAACAACAAACAGGATGGGGACAGCTGCAAGGGAGGGGTGTACTGTTCAGCACATCAGCAATCTTTCCAACTTGAATCTGTAACCTTTAAGGGTCTTTTCTTGCTCTGATTTTCTTGATAAAAATCCATTCCATTCATCTGAAACTCAAAAAATAATTTGAAAGTGTACTGTACGAAACTTCAAAAGATTTTTAAAAGTGTAGGGTATGAACGTTAGGGGCTGCATTCTGATGATCAGAATGTCCTGATTTGGCTGGGAGAGCCACCGAAAAACAGGACAACAGTCTGAGGAGCGGGGGAACAGGCTTGATGAATGACCTCTTTTTTGTCTGTACAGTGAGATTACTAAACCTCTTATTAATCCTATTGTCCTCCTCAACGGCGGCCATTCATTATCCTGATAAGAAAACACTGACGTGCGGAGAGAAGAGGTCCTGAAGGACACTGCACTCACCCTCCTCTCTCCCCATGTTTTCTCTATCCTACTCTCTCACTTATTCTCCATATCACTCCACCACTATCTCTCCATTTTTTGTTCCTATAGTTCTCTCTCTCTCTCAACTTCCCTCGATTTCTCTCTCTCTCATAAACCTTTATTTTTCAGTGTAGTTAGGCTCACTCCTCTTTCTCTACCTTTGCTCCATCCTAAAGCACAAACATCTCCACTCTCATGTCATCTCCTAGTCCTGTGAATCAGATACTTTTTGCAGTAATTGTCCCTCTAACACTGCCACAGTATTCTCACGCATCCTCCACCACCCCGAACCCCCAGCTTCCGCCCGGGATGTAAATATTGTCTTGACATCAAAGCTGGCAGGCAGCCACTCTGTCTCCGATTCATTTGCCTGTTAAAACTGTTTTTTAGCCCCGGGAGTGCAAGGTAAGGCGTGGTGGGGGGGTGTAAAGAGGTGTAAAGACAAAGATTGCATACATTACCCCTTCCCTGCTGTGCATAGGAGACTAACATGGGGGTCTAGTTATACTTGTACTTGTGTCACATGCATGTGATGCTTAAAACAAAAATAAACAAACAGAATGACTTAACTTGAATAGTCTCTGCTTTGCAGCCAGGGCTCTTTAAACAAAGAAACATACAAACATACACACACAAAAAAGTGTCAATCCCCTTGTTTTTTGTTTCTCTCTCTCCCCTCTCCATATCACAGTCTCACTCTGAGCACAACACAACTCGTCACGCCAAGACACACACAGCCCCCCCCCCACCTGCATCTTCTCTCAGCTCTCTCCATGGCAACAGGTTGCCTTTCCAATCTCACACACTGAATGCATTGACATATCAATCACATCAATGGGAGGGGTCACGGCATCATCTCATTTATATTAGACGCCGCTCAGAGATCTTCACTCACTGCTTTGAAGACACCAGCAAACACAGGTGTCTTCATCAGTCATCACGCGCACACTTTCATTTTTATCTTTTTCGTTTTTTTCATCTACTTTTGTGTCCCTTTCGCCGAGCTGTTTCTCTCTCACCCTCTCTTTATTCTCTTTCTCACTCTCTCTATTCTTTCTCGACATGGTGGTATGCTGTGCCCGCTGGCCTTGCCTTAGTTAATGGTATTCCTGTGCTAAGGTGATTTTTTTTTTTTTATGGAGGTGGGAGAGCTTTATTATTATTATGTCTCATCACAGACATTTCAAAGAAATCATTTGGTAGGTGAAGAGAGCAGCAATCAGTAAATGCTGAGGCTTTTTGTTTTTTTCTAAAAAAAAAAGGGCAAGATGACTGAGTCAGGGGAGAAAATGGCAGGGGTGGGGGAAAGGGGGATTGTGGAAGGACTCAGATCCAGAGAATTTAAACTCAAAGATGACAGATGTCAGAGAAAGTCTTGCATCCTTCCGACTGGAGGTGACATCTGAGGACTTAGTGAGTTATGATCCATTAAAAATATGTAGATTTGACAGCGGGCCCCGCGAGACAAGCCAGATTTGAAATCTCAGCTGGTTAGTCAGTCAGAACCATAAATAAATTAAGGCATTAATAAATGAAAGTAGTAAATATCTAAAGTGACACAGAGAGGAAAAGAGAGTGGGAGAGAAAGGAAGATGGAGGAACTCAAATTTTCCCCTTTTCGCATTGGCCCACATTAAAAGGACTAGTTTAATCAAACTGAATTTACCTGACAGACGAATTTACCTAGCGTCAGCTTGACAAGAAGCCATTCAGACAGCATTGCCTTGGTGGCCACGGCTGATCTCTGGTAGTGATGGCGTCTTTTTGTCCACCCTCCCAACAGAAGAAATTGTTTGAGACTACCCATCTCCTTGATCCCCTAACAAGAAGGTCCCCCGCCACCAACAGCTTCAGAAATGGGCCCAGCAGGGGTCAAACATTCCCTACAAGCAGGGGCGTGCAGAGACCTTTGAAGGGGCAGGGGCTCAAATTTTTAAAAAAAGGGCACATAAAACTAAATTTTCAGAAAATGTGTTGACTTTATTTAAAACTTAATTTTGATTACAACCCAATAGAGAATACATAGGCTACATGCAAATTATATCAAAATAAAACATCTTCCATCACACTGTATCCACAAAATAAAAATATAACATTTGCAAAAAGTGCAGCATGGAATCTTGCATCATGCTACCACAAGTTAAACTTAAAAAATACCTTGTATCCTTCCATCAGACAGTATACAAACTATATTCTCAAAAATAAAGCATCTTCTATTCAATCATTTCACACTGTTTTTTTGCATTTAAATTCTAGCATTATGCTATTTCAATGATGATGGTGGGACAGGCTATTATATGGTTTAGCAATTTGCAAAGTAGTCTAATGTACTGATAAACATTTTATACAGACAGAGCTGTAACACATTCTCCTAATTTCTCTCCTTGGTTCTGAAAATTCAATAGGAGTGCATGTACTGTAGGCCTACTGTAGCCAGGGCACAGACAGATAGGTCTTTTCAGTTTTCATTAGGCTATTGTCTACACAGAGATCAAAGGCTATAAGGCTACATCTTATTGATTAAATTCAAAGCTAATTTTAATAGCCTAGAAATCTAGACGCACCCTGGCGGCAGCAAATATGTTATTGCCTAGTCTGGCTTGTCAGGCTATAATTGTAATGTTTATCACAGTGAACTACCACCATTAGCAAGCTGGTGTCTTGCAGATTCACGTGCTGTGCGTGTGGCCACTGAGTGAAATGACGCCTAATGTAGCCTACTGTAAACAGAGAACGACGTGTGGAGTTGGGTTAGTTAAACAACTACAGTAGCCTATGTCGTCGGCTTATGACGATTTAGAAAAGGTTTGCCTACTCTGTTTTATGAACTAGGTCTACTAACCTAAGCTACTATAACATAGTAACCTAAACAGAATATGTTACGAACGCCTTAGATTTTCGAAGCTGCCAGGTTATTGAAATGGATGGACCATGACATGGTTAAAACGGCTTTGATAGCCTACTTCATTAAACATGAAACAACTTTAAACATTTTATTCTCTATCTCTAAGCTGAATACTATTGCATGTTCAGACAGGCTAACTGCCAAGTGACCTTACCGTGCTCCCAGACGTCTCCTGCAGCACTGTGCCTGTCATGGAGGTATTATGGCCTGCGTGCACCTTCTGAGAGTCCACTGAATGTATGACGTCACGGATTGGTGGCCACAAGGCATTTCAATTAACACAGAAAATTGTTATTTTTGTAAATTTCTAATTTCACAAACTATTAATAAGACATTTTAGTGAATATTCACGTTGGAGCTAGCGGAAGTATTACAAATTTTAAAAAGTAAAAAACGGGTCTTGTCAAAAGGGCACTTGGACATCAAAGGGGCAAAAGGGCAGGTGCTAGAGCCCCTGTAGCCCCCCTTCTCTGCACGTGCCTGCCTACAAGTGGAGAGAGAGGGGACTGACGTAAGGAGGACTGATTTTTCTCTCTCTCCATTTTTCCACTTTGTTTCGTTCCCTCATGTTCCCCCACCCACAAAATGCCCTTTTCAAGCCACTGTGGCTTTCACATTTCTTGTAATCTGTCCATGCAGTGGGGTGTTTTATCAAATCGATTCTGGTAAAGTGTCTTTCTCAAGGGCAACCCTGTTCTAGCTGTAACTGGATTTTTCAAAGCAACCACTTGGAAACTACTGGGAATTCTACTAATGATCTCTAAATTCAGCTCCATTCTCTCTGTATATTTAATTTATACAAATGAATTTACAAAGATGTCAGATCTTTTTTTTATAATCCCAACGCTGTCTTTTTAGCTTGTATCAATAGGCTTGGGTCCAGTCGTGCTGTCGTGCGTCCTCGCATCCTCTTCTGATGGTAAATGAGCTGGCGCGCCGTTTCCTGTCTTGACAACATGTTTTTCCCTCCTCGGTGTGTTTTCCCTGGCGTTGCTAGCCCCAGTGCCCTGTCTGAATGTGTGAGACGTGAGATGCAGCTGCCTCCATGGTGCAGCTGTCACAGGGAAAATGAACTCGTCCTGTCATTCTGTTGGCTGTGCGGGCCAAAGAAATATCATCATTCTCTCCCTCAGCAATGCTTTGTGTTTTTCATGAGTGTGTTTTTCTCTTTCTCTCCTCCTATCCTCACCTCCCCCTGCCCCTCCCTCCCCCCAAGCTTGCCTCTAAATCTCTGGCAAAGCCCCAAGACTGATGAAAAAAGGGGGTTTTCTTTGTGGAAGTGACACCTTAGATATAAGGCACTTTGTATTGTCAAATGTCATGGTTAGAAGTCATTCCCGGGTCACACTGACCCGGTCTGAGTGCTCAGGTAGAGGCTGAACATCTGGCCTTCATCACTGACAGCATGTCAGATTTTTGCTATTGACAGTCGGCCTTTGATGGATAAGTTAGCCTAGCGAGCTTAGCTCAGCTGTCAAATTAATGAACCACGATGTATCCCAGCTATTTGACAGATGCAGGAATGTAGCCACCATACTGTCAATACCAAATGTCACATTTGAAATTATATCCATAACATTGTCGAAAAAATGCTCTTTGGATAGTGGTTGCTAGTTTGCTCCACTGCAGAATCACTGCCTTCAGCTGTTGGGAAAATAACATGGATATAGCATAGGAGATATGCTATTTGTTAGACAGGAAGTCAGTTTACATGAAGGGAATGCACTCAAATACGCTCTCTTTGTACCTGTGTTTGGCTAACGGGCAGGACGCAGAAAAGGGAAAAACATCTCCATTAATTTTGTACATTCCATATAAGTGCAGCAGGTAAAAGGATAAGATGGGCTATATTTTGGATCGTGTCAAGCCGAAACAAACCACTGGAACATGCTGAGTGTTAGACACATGAAAAATAAAATGGCACATTACTTACAGCAATACAAAGCAGTAACAGTAGATACACCTCACAGTCTTGAACTGAAAAATGCTGAATATTTTAGAAAGAAAGAGCCTAGGAAGAGATATCAAGTTCATAGTAATAGCCCTGGTACAACAGGGGGATGACAGGAGTTTCTCTGAGGTTCTTTGTGCTAATCTTCCATATTTTCTTGAGTCTGCCCACCTGCGAAGTCTTCATGTTTGTAACCTCCGATCAGAGAGATTAGGGCAAATGTGAGCACATCACAAGCTGTATGATGGTCAGCTGTCACTCTACTGTCTGCCAGGCACACAGCTCAGCTGCATCTCCAAGTCGTCACGACACAGATTCTCAGCAGTGCTACGGGAAAAAAAAAAGCTATGTGGGGTCAGCATCTAGTTCTTCATATAACTTTTCTATCTATCCATCTACCTGCTATAGTCTAACTTTTCTCAGTTCTTCAATCCACGACCCTTGAATAACAAGATCCTTGAACCTATACTGGTCAGAGTGTAGCCATATTGAAGAGCCATACATGCAGAAGTATGATATGATATACCTGTCGACAGAAGGCTCTTTCAGCCAACCTCTAGTACCTACCATATCAGTAGAAAATTAGGTCTGGAGGAGTTTCTTAAGGACTCACAGGCTGATTTTCAAAGAGGTATGCTGCACTCATTGATATCGATGTGTTTCACTGGAAAGCTATACAGAAAATGCAATGCATTTTTATCACAATCAAAACACAACGGTATTGCCTGTAATATGTTTATTGGGACATCTGATCTCTCAAACATCATTGTACTGAATTGCTGTCACAAATAACACCAATACCTAATGACAGCTAACAGCATCTCAAATCAAAGTTTTAGCAGAACAATCATGGAGAACAAGTTGTTTGCATCGTCTCCTGTAGGCTTCGAGTGACGAGCAGGTGCTTCCTCTAGTGAAGCAACTTGAAAGCCATCTTTGAATCCAGCTCTTCTTTAAGCCATTTTTTGCATCATCTGCTCCGTGGGTGTATGAAAGGGTTTTTTTCTGTGTATTTTGGGTTAAGTGTAAAAGAAAGTAGAATTTCAGGCTGTCGCTGCAAGTGTCGTCTCTGGAGTGACAATGGGCACTGACAACGAAGACTGATGTCTCGTCCAAGTCTTGGCATCTCTGAAAACACAATGACTGTGCTGTATCTCCAGAGTGTTGCTTTCTCTATTTGAGACACGGGAAAATAATAAAATAAATAAAACAGGCAATTCAAAACCTTCAGACATAAACTGGATCACATACAGTAGGTGTGACAGATGGAGTCTAATTGGTAGAAATTGAGCAATTCACCAAAATTTGAACAAATGGAGACATGTATACTTTGCACAATGCTGTTGCTCTTACAAAGAAAGACAGATATAAAAAAATATAAACATGAATGTTTTAGCTAATTAAATCAATAGCCTAGCTGTGAGACATGCTTTTTAAGACACTGGCAGATAAGAGTCAAAGTAGCTCATAATGCCAGCATTATCCAACATAGCCTAGTGATTAATGAAACCTTGAAAAAATGAATGATGATTCCCTTTTGTCGAATGTTCATTTATATAATCTGCCAGGTAACAAAGATCTAATTGAGATATGTAAATGAGCATCAGTCTAAGAAATGTTCTTCTCACAGTAATTTTCTGTCAAGTGTTTTTTCTCTCTCTCTCTCTTCTATCAGTTTTGAGTAGACTTGGCTTTTTCTGTTGATTTTCTTCACATGTTTGTAGCCAGGAGTCAGATGAGTCAGAAGTCCAGTTCTTCCTCTGATCTTTTCCTCTGTATGCTTTACACATTTGCTCACACTCTCTTTCTTTCCTTCAAACAGTTATGATCTCTTGCCTTTACTCTCTCCTGGCCCCTTCTCAATGCATCTTCTTCTTGCGGTGATCACGTCTATTCTCTCCTGGTATCCATCTCACACAAGTTCAAGGTAAAAGTTCAGGTCTTTAAATATCGTCTGCCGCTGCTCACCGCTGCCGCATCACCTCTCATTATCACTAACCTACACTCCGCCCCTGTCTTAGCCAACCCAGCATCCCTGAGCTCCACGCCAGTCGCCTGTCCATTCTCCCAGCATTGATCCAGTGGAGGCCCCCCTCTCCTGCGGGGATGTAATTCCCTGTAGCTCTCAGGAGGCTCCAGGACGCTGCTTTGGCTCAATCTGTGATTGTGTGGATGGAGACAGACGCTCCATCCCATCCAATTGACCCCTTAGCCAGAGCCACGGTTGTCGATGAGCCTGAAACACTGTAACTCTCTCTCTCTCTCTTCACAGGTGTCTGTGAAAAGCTTACAGTGATAGTCCATTTCTCTTGCTTTTCATCTCTCTCTTTGTCATTCTCACATTCTCTTGCGTTCCCCATGTTTCCGTCTTTGTCTGTAGTTTTACTCTCACATTGTTTGTCAGTCTCTCTAGCTTAAAGCACTGAAACATGACTATCATTTTCAATTGAAAGAGAGTTTTTATTGTGTCAGAGTGTGTAAATCATTTACCATATCACATGAGAGGCTTCAATAACTATCGCGTTAGTGCATGAGCTGTGTTGCTTGTACACTGTTTTTTGCTCCCCATTCTTCCATGCCAGCTTTTATTGTAGTGGAAGAACGATGGAGTATTCATCACAAACCTCTTTTCATCTCCAAGTCTTTCTGAAAAGCACAAATGCTGTGTTTTTAAAAGAAATCATGGCCTGTTTTATAATTCAACAGACTCAGTGTAATATGGCGTAAGTCCCTTGACTCCAGTGGCTTTCTGTTTAAATACAGTCCAGCATCTCTCTGACAGCAGATATCTTGTTCCATCTCTCCAATCTATTCCCCAGGAGGAAAGAGTCCAGAGAACCGTGACAAAAAAATAAAAATCTATAAACGGTCTGAAGTTTGCGGATAAAACATTATCTCCCTCTCTGTCTCTCGCTCTCTTTCTTCCTCCCCAAGCCTTTCTTACTCGAGTTGTTACTGGGGAATTGGAAAAAAAGAGATTGAGAAAGTGCCTTTTACCTGTTTGAAGATGGAAGAATTTATAACACCTCTCAGTAGAAAACATGCCTGAGCAAGATGCACAAAAAGACCCATTATCAAATCAAGAGGCCCCTCAAAGCGACCAAACATACCAAACATTAAGATGCTATTATTTGCAAATAAAATGAGAGACGACCTCCAGCAGTTTATCACACTCGTTAATCTCGACTCTGTTCCTTTAAAGTATACATTAAAGAAGTCTTTGGTTTAAATGAAACTTCACACCTTCTTCCACATGTTGGGAATTGGGATCTATCTGATCCCGCTCATCTCTACACACTGTTTACCAGCTATTGACTGCTGCAGCTGACTCATTAGCTAGCTTGTCTGCGTCTTTCTCTCTATTAAGAATTGTTCCACCTCTAAATTCTCAGGATTGGTTCAGTACCGCTGTGATGACCATAAAGGATTGCAGTTTGAATTTGAATACTGAGGCTGTAATTGGTCGACCATAGATCCAAAGCACAAATCCTCAGCCATGACATTGAATGTCATTGACTTTGCTTATGATATGTCTTTTAAAACATAGCAGACATCTTATGGACATGTTGACAAAATTAAAAATGATATTTTCACTGCAGGTGGTCTTTAAACAAATGAAAGAGAGAATAGTTGAAAAAGGAGAATCACCATTATCTGAGATCAACTGGTGATCTAAATTCATATGTAATTCTGCTTCAACAGCCTAGCATTGCCTGATTGGACTGTTTAAGAGCACCATGCTACTGGTCAATGTAGGCCTAACTGATTTCACTTAGCCTATGGGTTTTTATTTTTCTAATTTGTGACCCTGCAAGGCGAAACCAGTCGTTTTGTGCAGGGTGCTATTTTTAGAAAATCCACGATAAACAAACATACAAGTTTAAATGTTGAATTTCACGTTTTCGCATAATTTGACAATATACAGTCTACACTTTCATATTGTGAACAAATTTCACGGATAAACATACGTTTTGACTGTTAAAGCCTTACTTTATTTAGGTGAAGATTCAACACATTAGCAGTCATTCCCTTTGTCCACGCCGCTATAAGGTTTTACGGTAGAGTACGGTAGAGCTAATTTACTCATTAGGCTACTCATTACTCGCTACTCAATGTGTCAGCTCTATATCGTTCTTGGCAAATGTAAACAAATATGAATGTGAAAGACTTGCCTTTCAGGGTACGAACGGTTAAAAGCACAAACTTTTAGAAATATCATTTAGAATCATTTTAGGGACCAGGAGAAGTTTTCCATTGAAGTAGGCTAGCGCATTTTAAAAGAAGGCTAGGCTATACACAATCTGTGTACACAAAACTTCCTCTCCCCTTACTTCCCCCAAAATACATTAATTATATTCTATAGTGACACCTTATGACCGTCCCAGGTATTAACTAGGGGGCAGAAAAAGACTCATTGCACTGTTGAAACGGCATAGTCAGTCATCCGCTTCAAAGTCACGCTACCATAAGGCTAATCATAGATGTGCCTTCACACTATCGCATGTGACAATTTACTTAAAAAGGTTCTCCTCTTCTGGCGTATCGTGACAGGAGAACCATGCCAACTTTGGATGCGGTTATCTTAGCGATACTTTTTGCAATACCCTCGATATACATATCGTTGGAAAGCTTAGTTTATGGCCGTTCGTGAGTACAATAACTTGCCATTGCTAGACATTACACAGAAAAAAAGCATGGTTCTGTTGCCTCCCTCAGGTTTTTGGCATTGAGAGGGTACTACCAAACCCTGGAGGTGGTAACATAGTCAAACAGCTCTTGAGAAGAGAGGCTTTTTGGATAAATGAACAGTCCACTCTTGAACCCGCTGGTATGAATGAATCACAGGACTTAAGCTGTTTTCTGTAAATATGAGTGTATAGACAATGGGGTATTGTCCACTGGTTTAGCTGTATTCGTGGCATTGGGGATACATTGATGATACCTGTGACCTATATGTATTTTTCTACAAAACTCTTTGCTCATGTTGGACTTTTGATGACGCTATTTTTGATGATGATAATTATGTATATAGGTATATATTTGATAAGAATTGTGTATATATTGTACATCTTTGAGGACGTGGTCTATGTCTTTGTCTGTTAATTGTTGATTGTATTTAACTGTTTATGGGAATATTGGATATTGGCATTTAAAATGGACGTTACAAACAACTGGTCATGTGACTAGAAGGTAATTAAGACACACCTGAGACCTCAGACCATACCTGAGCGAACCTGAAGACGCTGTATGCGAAACGCGTTGTTCGCTCTGAATAAAATCAAGTAAACGTCAACAGTGTGCGGTAGAACTATCCTAATTGTTGCTATTCAAGTATGTTCCTGCAATCTACCTGCACCTAACCAGGCTGTGCGTGGATCTTGGTATCATTTGAAACAATAACTTTATTTTGTACATTTTACCAAAACGACTGGTTTCGCCTTGCAGGGTCACATTTGTTCATTTGTTTGGTTATGTGTTGGTGTACTGTATGCATGTTAAGTGCTTTGGGTTGCAATCTAAAATGCACTATATACATAAAATACTTACTTACTCAAGTACTGCTTCTCTGCTACCTGAATCAAATCAAGAGGATGTGCAAATATAGGGTTTCTTATCATATGTTTGCTATATCATAAGAATGACAGTTTAATTTAAGAGTAGCAAACCAAATGAACTTATTCCGTTGATATTTAGCTTTAATTTCAGTTACATAGACAGAGGCACGTTGCAGCTTGTTTAAATCTACACCCACTTCAACACACAGTCGACTACAACTGCATCCGTCTCCCTTACAAACTGGCCTCTCCTGTGAATGGTTCCAAGCATGCGCCCTGGAGCCTGAGTCCCCCTTCTGCTCTACTCAGGGCTGGCTTTCTGTATGGTCTGGCCGGGCTCTCATCTGGTGCTCCACTCTCATTTCCTGCAGGCCTGAGTGAAGCATCACTCACCAGTGAGGCCATGCGATTGATAGCCTGGCAAGGCTCTGGAGGACACGGGTAATCATCGTCCCTGTTTTTTGATGGCACTCAATGGGTAGCGACCTCCTCACTGCCTGCCACCTCTTCTTCATCGCTCCCCCAATACCACCACCCCATCCCATCCCTCCATCTCTCTCTCTCTCTCTCTCTCTCTCCCCCTTGCTCCCTTTTCTCCTGTTCTTTGTCTCTTGTTCTTTCACTTTCCTCTCCTTCAGTGAAAAATGTTGACACTTATTATCGGTGGCATCTGAGATACGAGGATAGCCCAAAACAAACACCCCCACCCACCCACACACGCATACACACACACACACACACACACACACACCACATGCATACACAAACACACACACCAGGCCTCCCATCTGGTGCACTGAGGTGGCACAGCAGTTTGGGTTAGTCAGTCTGGTGTTCGCTGCTGCTCCCTTTACACTCTCTGCCTCTGTTCACTGCGTGGCTAGAAGAATATGACTTTGAAGTCATTTTGGGATGGTAAGAAACAGAACAAATATGCACCAAATTATTTCAAGGAATGGGAAACAGAAGGATTGCATCAAAACATCAAACATTTGACAAGCGGTTTTCCATTAATTGCGCTCCATAAGGTCTGTGTTTACAGGCTCTCTGTTTATGTCCCATTTCCTCTCCGCGTGCACAGCCGCTGCCAAATTCATGTGTGGATTCCAGAGCTTCATAGACAGCCAACCGTGTGCTCTTTTGTCTTCTTGCACATCTAAATACCTTCCTCTCACCACACACACACACACATACACACATTTGGATCTACATCCAATGCACCATAAAAAAAAAAACTAAAAAAAACATGCACCTCCCAGGTGACTGCTTACAAAACCTCCCACAACAGTTCTGGGCTAAAGACAGTGATTTGTACGCTGTTGTTTCAAGTTAATCATCTGGGAAGAGGCAGGAGGGGGGGGGGTGGTGCAACAACATAACAGTTATGGGAGCGATGGAGGAGCATTTATGTAGCGCTAAAAAGAGGAGTATAAATAGCACCGACGTGAAGGCTGTTGAGTCCACCAGGGTGCTCATTAGACCACTGAAGAAAGCCCGGAGCTTTTGTGGGTATCTTACACTGTTTGCCTCAAAACTTCCACGCTTTTAGGGCCCAACTTTTTTTTTCTCTCTCTTCAGCATAAAAGAAACATCACCTTTCTGGTGTGACTTCTGTGGCGACTGATGCTGAAGTGTCACGGGAACGGATGAAGAATACACTAAGGTTTTAAGAGCTGAACGCTAAGGCTTTTTGAAACTGTGCCACATTCGACCATCACAAACAACTATTTGCATGCCAATCCTGTCCAATGTTATTTGGAAACAATGTCAATACATCTGTTGTATTGTGTGAGGACAACTACACTTCCCAGACATTTCCCTATGAACTTTGGGAATTTTCCAAGCTGGATTTCAAAACATGTTGTCTCAAGTCCTGTGATGGAGACATCATCCAGCAAAAACAAGGCAATGTGGGAAAGTTTGAGTGTAGGGTTGGGAAAAAAAATGTTCAGCTAATACTTCAGCTGTATTCCAGAGACTGGTGTGTGGAACTTTTTACTTCCTAGTTGTATTGAATAATGAAGGTCCACACACCCTCACTCTTCGTCCTTACAGAGAATAGTAATAATATTACAAAAAATGTTTTTACTGTCACAATATTATCATCACTATGGCAAGCTACTGTTACAATCATTGCCCCACCATTCTTCAAACAATGATGTAAGGGTGTTGTCTGAATATAATAAATGATGCAGTATTGGTTCTCTGATGTGTGTTTGAGTCGGCTAGGCAGTCAACTCAATCATTTATACCACTGTAAGTAGCTCTCTTAATCCAACCCACGCAACTAACCAGTGAATTTAAACAATTGGCGGGGGAACAGTCGGGGAAGGACTAGGCTACATGCAACAAACCACTGGAGCCTGTGTAGAATTCCACAGTGTGGTGATATGTATGTTTGCCTCACATGCATTCATCATGCTGTCTGTAAGACATTTGTTAGTAGACCGGCAGACCTGCTCTCGCTGATGAGAACACCGTCTTCGGCTCTGCTGGCCGAGCTCGATAGGAAAAGAAGAAATGGTATGTCATATTTATTCATGGTGTCTCCAGAGCTCTGTGATCATCCCAGAGTCCCCATTTCCAATCCCCTCGTAGCCATTGGCTCTGTGCCGTGCCACAATGCCAGCTGTGCAATTTCCACAAATATAAATAGCAACACAAACACAACAAGGTGAAGATACAATTGATCCTAAATCGATTTCCTCTTTTTATTCCGCCAAATTATGGTATGATTATGTTTCGGCTCTCCACGGAAGCTCCTCGAGAGGGAAAAATGTGTGATAAATTGAGCATCTTCTTTTGCGCGTTTGAAAAAGTAGATGAGTATGCACTCCATAAAGATGTGCCAATTTTCTCAGTGTGCCGGAGGAGCCACCCTGTTACAGGCTCAGGCAGAGTTACTCCCAAGCCCTCTGTTTGCGCTCAAAGGATGCTCTGTACACCTCTCACTGTCCCCCAGGTGTGGGCAATATTGACATATTTGTACTTGACCTGAGCACCGTATCTTCAGTTGACACTGATGATCGTAAAAATTCCAACCACTGATTAAGTTAAAGTTACATTTTCTTAACTATCTTTCATAAAAGTAAGCCCCTTATGTATCTCCACTCTTCCTCATCTCCAATGGGTGGAGTAAAGGCATCCTATGCAAGTTTTTCCAACTTAATGTAACAGCTTTTAAACTAATGTGTAATGGAGCATTGCACGCATTCCGCAGCCATAACCTAGCCTAGTTATACTAATGTAAGATAGCTAACTCTGGCATGTTAGCCTGCTTATCTTGTAAAGGTAAATATCCAGATGCATTGCACGATAGGGGTTTTCCAAAAGTGTTCTACATACTTCATCTCAAACTCTAAAAGGAGGTGAAATATATTATAATTACAAACTAAGTCTGTAGACCTAGCAGGGCTGGTTCTGGAGGGGTAGCAACGGGAGCAACTGCACCGGGCCCGCAAAAACAAGGCAATGTGGGAAAGGAGGGGGCCAAGAAAAATAAATAATTAAATAAACACTTTCTGTGCTGACTCTGCATTAAGTGCATTCATTTCTAATTGCGTCTCACTTACCAGTGTAAAGAGTTGTTGCTTGTTGCTTCTGGCAGTTTCCCTATTGGCTGATAACGATTTTTAAAAAATGTAGGCTTGCAAAAGTTACCCCTCTCTTGTGGGGAGTAGTAGGCTACGTTAGCCCATCTGCAAGTGTCAAGACATGAGATCAAGAGATTTTGTTCTTGGTAGGCTAGTGGAAAAATGTCTCCTGTGAGCCTGTGCTCACCTGTGCTGCGTGCGTAGGCCTAGGCTATATTGGTGCTGGTGGCTGTCGCAGTTGTGAAGTGTGTGTGCGCGTGTGTGTGAGTGAGATGAGGGGGGCCTGGTGCACGATGTTGCTCCCCGGCCCAGAATAATGTAGGACTGGCCCTGCCCATGTGGCCCAACTAAGATCCGGCCCCAGGCACAGGCAGTATAGGCAAATTCGAAGGGCACTCCATCCATGAGGGGTGCACGGAATGATGGGGAACCTTTTTTTTTACATATAAAACAAATGAACCATTATTTCAAAATAACCTGCCGTGATTCACTGACCGTAGCCACCTAAATTACAGGAACGTCTGTCTGTTTGTCTGTTATTTGCAAATCTTTTGAACCGTTCATCTGATTGATTTCAAACTTGGCAGGTGTCTTGCTACGGACACAAGTAAGTGCAGTGCCGTTTGATGTTTGGATAAGAAATGCAAAATATATCGTTAAATAGACCGGCTCTTGCTAGACGTTGGCCATTCCCCCTCTCACACGGCATGGCGCAGTACCAGAGACAGAGAAGCAGGAGTTTTACCAGCATGAATGAGTGTACAGCACGGGTATAAAGATGCAAGATGTTCGGATGATTAACATGTCTGATCTCAGATTTTGAAACAAACACGGGTAGGCTATGCAGTGGCTATTCAAAACTATGTAAAAAAAAAAGTGCAATAAACTGACACTTAATAGCCCAAGCTTCTTTGGACTGTCTTTAGACTTTAGACTCGAATAAACAAACAATAATTCCGACTGCAAGGTTCCAAAATGAACCGACTAATAATGGTCCCAAATTTAAGGATGTTTCAGAATGATGCAAGGGCAAATGATGGCCAGCTACAGACAGCGAGTGGTAAACAGAGCGTGATGTCAAAAGGCTACCAGAGACTGTTTTTGAGTCACATTGTTGCAAATTTCATATGATGATGCATCATTTCACAAAATGGTTTGTCTGTCTTCTCTATCATCAAGTTATTCAAAAGGCTAAACATACAGTAACCTTAACTCAAAACAGCTGTTTATGTCATTTTGATCTATAAAAAATATCACATGCAGCCATGCTTAGATTCTGCTCGCTGCACACTGCACCAACGTAAGGTCTCGCCTAGGGCTCCAGCACAGTCACGGCCAGCTCTGGCCCATCATCTTGTGGCCAGTCCACTTCAAAAGTGGGAGAAATACAAATTGTTACAAAACTTGTGTCTGTAAATGTCGTAGTTCACACTTATGTAGTATAGCTGGCACTGAATGTCTTCACATACTGCCATTCCAAATGAAAAAGCTTTGGTAGCAAGGGGAAACACTACTTATTTACCCTTTACAGTGTACCTACCTATTACAGTGTAGGCTCACTTAAAAACTGATATGGATGTTTTTGGTTTATAAAATAAAAAAAAGGCAAGAAAAAACAAAAAAATAGAGACAAATGCAAACTAGAGTTGAGATTCACTATCTGACAACCTTTGTACTGAAGTAACAGTAGGAGAGAGGGGAAAAGTCCAACTGTTACACTGAAAAACAGTGATAAAAAGACCTGTGTGCTGCACTTTATATTACATGTTGCACCAAACCTGTGTCCTGATGGCAATGCTTCTTTACTGGTCTCTGGATCAATGTAATTAATTACAAGCAATATTTTATGTAAAAGTATGTCTCGCATTTGATGCTCATTGATGATTGTTAAAGCGTTTTAACCTACAACCTATATCTATATCTAATCTGTCAACATAGCAATACAACCACATCACATTATTGGCCAAATATTTTTTGTTCATTAAATACCAAATATACATTTCAAAACTTTATCTACATTGTAACTTTTGCAACGCATGATTCATAAAACCCAATTCAAATCTTCAAATCATTCAAACACTAGTATACAGTAAAACAACGCACACCAACTTTCACGCTTTGATGGTATTTCAAAAACTGCATTACTTTTCGGCACTACAGGTAGCTGCATGCAATATATAATCTGATTTTAATTCTCCTTTTTATGTAAACCCCTCTACATTTTGGTTGAGTGTCAAATGTTTTCAAAAGTGAATGTGTCACCGTTGTTTTATAGAATGTAGCCCTACAGTACAAGGGACAGAATTGCTGTTGTAACAGTTTTAGTAGCAACATGAAATTGCTGCCATTGTTCAATAAAATATTTGACATAAATGTCCTTTGGCTACAAATGTCTTAGAATAAAATAGATGTACAAATACAGTCAAAAAAGCATAGAAAGGACATAAACAGCAAATAAATGTTCAGTTTTACCTCCCTCTGGTCCTCTCCCTCATGTCCCATTCTTCTCCCTTGTCCAGACATTTTCTCTCTTTCCCTGTTTTACTGGACATTAGGTTTTCAGTTCTGGCATGTCTGGTTGTGTGCACACATCATGTTTGGAGTTTTGAAAACGTGACGACCGACTGGACAAAACAATGCCAGCCATTGAAAAAAAACTGTATGGCAAAAACACGTATCTTTGACTTTTACCAACCAAGCCATCAGTCATTTTGAGTGACACATACAGTGTGGGAAAAGTGATTTGACAACAAAGTGTTTTTGTTCAAGATTTAGTCCAGGAGTCTGTGTATGTGGACTAATAATGTCCTTGCGTTTGCTTGTAGTTCAGTTTGCACTATGAGTTATAATTTCTCCCTCTAACCTCAGTTTGATCAGATATATAATTGTGTTTATTTTGCTACTTAAAACTCTTTAAATGCTGCAGTGTAAACTCAGGGAGAGCGAGGACACAATCATAGCAAGGTTCATTTTAGAGCACTATTTACCCTAATTACCATGTATTGAAATTCGCTTGTCACAGTTCTCTTGAAATGAATTAATTACATTTTCTCTCAGAGAATAAAGTAACAAAAATACCAATTATTTAGCTTTTATTATTATCTTAGCAATAATTAGGCTGTGAGGTTTGTGGAGAATGATTAATTAAGCATTCCCATCCGCCACTGTTTAACTTTGTTGTGTTTGCCAATCAGGTTGGATTGTTGGGAAGTGTGTGTGTGTGTGTGTGTGTGTGTGTGTGTGTGAGATGGCGAGACATGTAGGAGTTTCAGCTCCAAAAAGGTTCTGTTCCTCCTCTAACCACGATGATTCTGTTTGAATGTGTAAAAGCGAGCCAACACAATCTGTTTCCTCTCGGGAGACGTGCGGTTCAGAGAGCTTGGCTCTCCAATCTCATATCTTTCATCTGGCTCACACTACCCGTGCACCAGGACACGAGGGTTCAAAGGCCCATTGTGACCACTGCGTGTAGGATAGAGATGGAGGCAGCAGAAAGGTAAAAGGTGGGAGGAAGGAAGTAGACAGTTTCAAAAGTTTCGATGAGGCGGAATTCAGAGACTCCAAGATTTTGGAGAGCTCGAACAGAAAGGTTCAGCGGAAATGGCAGAAAATTGAGGTCATTTGAAGAAAGCTTTTTACCTGAAAATGCTGCACAGTGTCACTTCAAAGGTGACTGTGCAAAGAGTTCAACTAAGTGCTGATGGACTTCACCTGTAACATGACTTGGTTGTCAGACTTAGTAGTAAATGTTTTCATTGATTTATGATTGACATGTTAATAAAAATAAAAATGTTACTTATGAAGCCTACACCAAAGATATATCTGATATGGATATCACAATTGTAAAAATGTGTGCGCACATATGCATTTTGGGGGGTGCGGGTAGAACAACTTATTCATTGATAGAGGAAAAGTGTGTAGACACAATGACTGATCAGTTAAGAGGTACTTGATGAGCACAATGGATCTGACATGAAATTCACCATCTCACCACTAGTAGTCTCTCTTTATGTGCACTGCACACACATGCATGATTCCAGCTTAATTGACTTAATCCAATTTAATTTAGGCAACATGTCTTGAATTTCCATTTTTTAAAAACATGATATTTAATCATTAACATTTTACTGAGCAGTAAAAGTGCCACAAATAAAGACAGGTCGGTCTGGAGTTGTTCCAATCCTAGAATCTCATAGCATGGGATGTCTGTTTCTCTTCTCTGTTCTTTAATGACAAAATTTGACAATTTTACTACACTTCTTCATTAGTTCTTCAAGTTTCAGTTCCAAGCTCTGTGATGAAACTAATTAGCAAACAAGAACATACAATCTTATGATTCTAAATGTTTCTTCATTTGTTTAGTGAAATAATAAAGTGGGTGTACAGTACATGTCTGTGATTTAGTGCTACTCTTATTTCTACTGGCTTTTATAGTTGAATTGCAAAGCTGATTGTCTTTACTGTCATGTCTAATTAAATGATGGGAAAATAAGTATGACTGTCCTCACATATACTTCTCTTTGCACTCTCTGGAGCATTTTGGAGCCCGCCCTCTGTGTTCAATCAAAATACTTAGTTTAGCTTGACCACAAGCTGAACAATAGCTTTGATTGAAGAGCTTTACAATGGCTGCAAATGAGGAATTTATCCCAGTGGTTTCAGCTATATCAGCTTTTGTATTGTGCTTTTATTGATTTATAAATTCTTTCCCCCCTTCTCTTTCCACATGGGCCGACTTCATGGCCTGTTTTTGGCTCTCACTACTAACTGCATATGTCCCCAATCCACACTGCTCCAAGCAGACAGAATTACCACCTGATGTCCTAATTTAAACTCTGCCTTAGAATCCCACTTTCCAGGAACAAAGACTGAACTGTTGGCCATCTTAGTGTAATGATATATAATCCACAGCCTTTTTTGGAGATGGATATTCTTCACCCCACCCTCCCTTGATGCACTCTGCCACAATAATGGGCTGCCCTTAATCTCATGAGAGCACTTGCTTGGTGTGGTAATGGTCATTCTCTATTGTCACTACATCTAGAAGCATCTGCTAAAGCCGCTACCTCCTGTTCACTATATTTAACCTGTTGAGGAGTGAATTCTTTAAGACAATGCTGTTCCACAGAGAGTGAATTATTTTCCTCATAGACTGTATATACAGTCTATGATTTTCCTGGCTCCTTCTAGAATTCTATGTGAACGTTCTATAGTTTCAGTGTTCTTAAAATTGTTTAATGGTAGAAAAGTCCCTGAGGCTAATTGTTACATCATGGTATAGAACTTTTTTCAAAAACGTTCTAATCACATATATTTTGTGATCTACTCCCAGGGGCCCAGCTACATCTGATAACATATTTGTGACCGTACTCCTCAACAGGTTAATGATTTCATTAGCAGTTTTCAGTGAAATCCCGGGACGGGGCCTTAGTTTCAGTTGACAGGGCGCTAACCCACGACTCTTAAACTTACCCTTACCCACCAGTGAGGGGTTACGTGTGTGTGTGTGTGTGTGTGTGTCTGTTGGAGCGGGGCGGGGGGAGAGTGTTGCTTTAGCCTCCTCGTGTGTGCCCTCAATCTCGTGGAGTGCCTGCTCTCACGCACACGCAGGGCAACGTGTCAAGTGCTCCCACCACGCACCGCTCATTCCATCAATTTGCGAAAGGTTACCCGCATGCTGGAACCTCTGTTTTTTCCCCCTCTCCCTAAACTCGAAAATAGCCACACACGGGTCAGCTTTAAAAGGGTGGTGTCATGAAATGGGAGCGAGTGGATTTCCCTGAACTTAGCGGCGAGCAAATCATGTAATCAGTCAAACTGTCAGATTTCATTCGCTAGCCAAGAAAACAACAGCAAAGGAGCAGCAGCTGCAGCAGCAGCAGCTACTGAGGTGTTGAAATGGACTCTATATACTGGCCCAAAGCTTTTGAAAAATGTCTGGATTTCTTGAAAGTATGGAGCTTGCTAAAGACTGGAAATGGAGCTTGTTAATGACTGGAAATGTGAAGGCATGTGGAAGACAAGGGCAGGCAGGGGTACAGCTACACATTTTTTGAGGGTATGCAACAACAATTTTGGTCCCCCCCCCAAAAAAAAAAAACACAGACAACTAAAGCAAAACAAAAGGCCAGTATTTTACACTATTACTGTAGCCTGGCGAGCCAGACCCACATTAAAATGTAGGGTCTGGGCACTCACCGTTTGCAGTGCTCAGTCCGAGGGGCGGGATAATCAGTTGTCTTTCAAATTCCCTCTGCCGCAAATGGGGCCTTAATAGGATATTTGTTTTCAAGTAGCAGGGAATTCAAGCCAAACCGTTGCAACTCTGCCATCAATCATTATGTTAAGCCCACCAAACGACTCTATACACGATTTCAATGTCCTGATTAAGTTTCGATTTCTGGAGCTCACAAGCCAACGGAGAGTTGCTAGACTAGCCCTGGCAGCAAATGTATTTTGCTGCCGCTAGGGGCGCGTCTAGATTTCTAGGCTACTATTACTGTGCATTAATGTGTAAATCTATATGTTTTAAAGAAATGCTGCCAATTTGATGTTTAACTTGATGAAGTATTGATAAATGGTGCATTGTCACTTTAAGAGAGTCTAAACGGTTCTCATAACGTCCTTTTGCCAGCTATTGCTCACAAAGGATAAGGCTGATAGGCCTACTCTAGCCTTGTTTGTTTGCGCCACATTGACAACACAATATTAAAGGAAAATTCCGGTATTTCGCACTTTGAGTCCCTTTTCTGGTTTGTTTTGGATGAATTAGAGTGGTGGACACCGAAATTTTGACTATTGATCCTGTCTCGACTTTTCTGACCTATGTCTATGGATTGGGTCTCCTGTAGTGGATATAAGTTGTAGATGCATACCCCTTTACCCCTTTGAGCTATTTTATCAATTCCTGTGGTCTTTTAAAGAGAACATCCTGGGCTTTCTAATGATATATCATGTTGCTGGGAACCTCCTCTTTCTTGTTCTCAAAAATGGTTGACATCAAAACAAGCACATTTTATGGAAGGAGGAGAGATAAGTCAAATAGTGTCTTCTTATTAAGCATTCATTATGATGGCAATATTTGGTCTTGTTAATGGAAATGTCAGGAATCATGTGATTCATTTTGAAAGAAGTTAAGTTATTTACATTTGAAATATTAGTGACTTTATGAATGTCCATTATAATGGACACCAGGACCAAAATACTTTGATTTTTTGGGAAATTTAGGAGATCATTTGTATAGGATGAATGGGGGGGGGGGGGCTCTCAGATTTGGAGCTCTCAGGTGATGAGAGAGTGAAACAGAGATGAGGACTATGAACCTGTGCCTCAAGAAGATAGCGAGGAAGAGTAAGGCTAAAAAAAGAATTATCGCAGATGAAAGAAAAACATGAAAATGAAATGAACAATCCAGAAAAAAGAAATACAACTGTCCAAAAGGCAAATAAAGTAGTCTAGAAGGATAAATAACCTTTTCCTTATATTTGGTTAAGTTTACCCTTAATTTAATACCACTAAAAGCATAATTTGTCCATTTTTGTCTATTTTCATGGCTACCTTTTCATACTAAAACGGTCCTTTTGTCCACCACATGGGACATGCTATAAAAATTAAAATTAAAATAAATTAAAAAAAAAAAAAAATTGTAAGATGTTTTTTTAATCCTAAATAGAAAGGAAATCACAACAAAAAATAAATTGTTGGACACTTTTTTCTTGGTTCTCAGGAGGATTAGGGCATACCCATTTTTGCGCCACTGAGGGCAGGGAATATTGTGGATGTAAATGGCAGACAGATAGCAACTTATATTTCCCCACAACCACAGTTCATGCACTGTGTTGTGGTATGCGGTGTAATTTGTGTTGTAATGTGTAGTTTTGTTTTTGTAGTGCTGGCCTTTTCTGTGTTTTGACTCACTGCTTCAAACCATGTCTACTTAAAGAGTTTTACTGTGGTTGTACTGGGCACTCTTGACTCTTTGAGTCCAGACTGTTCGATGGTCAGAGCATCAAACAAAGCACCAACCCCCTCCCCTAACACACACACACACACGAAAGGGTGGGAACGAGGATAGTACTGAGCTATTTTTGAAGTGTGAGCCTGAGGGGGGTTGAGACATATCGCAAAAAAAACATGACCGTTTCTGCGAATGTAAAAAGGTGTTAAAAAGGTACCACACGAGTCACCTGCATCAAAGCTATGGCAACATCAAAGGACCTCCCTGACCTCGTTCTCACATCATTCTCCTGAGGAACACCCACGGTATCAGTCCCAGCGGCCACCAGCCGATACACTGGGCATTTGCTGGGGTTTTCTAACAAGCTATAGTATCAAGATAAAACTGTGCAAATCAGTACATACATACATAAATGTACAGTATGCATGCTGTATGAGAGTGGAAGTGAGATTGAACCTGCATCCTTAAGGAGTAGACCCCCGACTCTTAAACTCTAGCCTATGCATGTTTTCTTGCCGTTTGTGGAGATATATGATTCAGTAAGCCGCTACTGATTGCTTTTGTTGACCCAAAATGGCCTTTCTGTCTTCCATTAAAATCTGACAGAATACTCGTGCAAGACGAAGAATCAATCCTGCGTTCCTTCTCACACTTTTCACACTGCAGATGCGTTGCCTGCATGCTGTCCCTCACATTTCATCCAGCCCACACTGGCAGTTTAAAAGCACTACAACTGGCCTCTAAATTATTCACCGGGTGGATTGAGATAAACTGCAGAATAAACATTGTCTGAGGAGAGCTTGGAATCTGCTGTGGTTCATCTACCTTGCTTCGCCCCCCCTCTCTCTATCTATCCACCTCCAATTCTCTCTCTCCCTCTTTTTTTGTATGTGTCTGTCTTAACCTTGAGCAAAAACCAGGCACCTTTAGCTTAAGACAGATGGCATAAGTGTGTGCTTGTTGACACAGAAGCTAAAATTATTTCTTATGAACAACTTTGAGGGGGAAATAACAGCCTTGAGGTGTGTGTGTGTGTGTGTGTGTGTGTGTGTGTGTGTGTGTGTGTGTGTGTGTGTGTGTGTGTCTAACTTGTTTCATTTCCCACTCTATCTCAACCCTGTTTTTGTGTGTGACTGTGATATGTGGGGGGTTGATGACAGTAAAAGACTAGAGTAACAAGATGAGTGCCCGCTTGTGTGATTGCTTTGTAATTATGTCCATAAATACAAGGTAGCCAGACCTATCATGCATATACACCGAATAGTTGAAGACCTACAATTACTTTCTCACTCACTGAGAGGAGAGTTAAATAAACTGCATCCCTGCTGTGGGTGTGCAGTGTGTTTTGCCCCAAACACAACTGTTTACCCACCACAGAAAATGGAAGAGTAACGAGGATGTAGGTAAACAGAATGAAATTGAATCCTTAATAACTCCAACATGTAATTAAAACCCCCCTGGCAGGCGTGGGGCATAATTTATCCGCGTAACAATGGAGAGTGTGAAAAGCCACTGATGAGAGAGTTTGAGATAGTGTGAAAATGAAATGATAAAAGAGGTGCCCCTGATGAGTAGGCAGATAATAATAATACAACAATTAGGCCGGTCTTGATGCCAACCGAAGCAAACAAAAAGAGACGTCTTTTCATATACCTCAGAATCACTATGGGGGAAGGTGTCTTCATACATGTTGCTTATTAACGTACAACAAAACATTACAAGTCCCCTGTGGGGGTTGTATAGAGTTGTCACCGGGGGACACTGACAGCAGTGGGATTTGAGGGGAGGGATGTTCATGCTTGGCACTCCATCAAAGATAAATGATCTAACAGCTCATCAGGTCATTCCTGTCATGGCTGCTGACATCTTGTTTACATTTGCTCACAGCGTCATTGGAACAGAGAATCAATAGTAATGAACTTTGAAGCTTTGAGATATGTATATGAATTAATGTAGCCTGGATAGTTCTTATAATGTGAGCTATCCAGTGTTGTACTGTTCATGTGCAATACATAGTTGTGTTTACATAGCAATACAAGAGGTTAGGTATGAATGTTAAAGAGGTCGAGAGAAAACAGTAAAATATAACATTAAGTTTCTTCTTAATGAACATTAAGTCTGTTTTCTCTGCCTTTTATGCCTACAATGCAAAATTGTTCCCTCGCGATTGAGAGCTCCTGTAGCCGCATACGCATTTCAAAACATTGCGACGTGAAATGCCACAAAAAGCGGTTTGTGAATAGGTCTTAGTTAGGAGTCCTCTCGACTTCTTTTCAGCTGTCCCAGACTTAGGTGATACTTTTAGGTCTAAAATGCTTCGTGAATTACTTTTAGTGAAAAAAATTAGGAGTCCTAAAGTTAGGAGTGACACGCCCATTATTTTTAGGAGTTACTCCTAAATTCGCCAGTTAGGAGCTACTTTTAGCCTTAAAATTCTTTGTGAATTTGGCCCCTGGTCTGTTAAATAAACTCTTCTGTGCGCCACCAGTGAGAGAGTTGTGTGTGAGCCATTCTCTGTCACTCTTTCTGTAATGATATTCCAGCAGAAGCAGAGGGAGGGACGGCCTCAGTGCACAAACGGGTAATCCTAGGTGTCAACTTGCAGTATAGCCTCCTTTACATGCCCCTGTGTGTTTACTATGCACAAGTATTCCCATTGAAACACACTCCCCGCCCCAGACTCCCGACTCTGCTCTCTGGCAGGGGACCACAATGGAAAGTGTTTATGATGCGGAGGAGCACCGCAGCCTCACAATTACACAGGGCAATTACTGACTCCAATTATATGTTCCGTGCTCTTAACCTCTGAGATTAATATCTCCTGTTTTGTCTGGTCTCTTTTTTTCCTTCTTCTTAGTGAGTGGTACCCTGTGTTTTTCACCTCCCTGTGAATCTATCACTCCTCTTTTGTTCCCATTTGCATCCGTGTTCACTGGCACTTTTAGACTCAGAGGGTGCAATCTAAAACAGCAAACTCCCATATGCTGTGAGACAGTGAGTTCCCATGCACAGACATAGCTGAGTTGTGAAGTGTAAGAAATGCAAATGGAAAGCCTTCACCTTTTTGAATGTTAAAAGGTTCTTGATTTGGTCTGTGATTTGGCCAAAATGTTTTCGACTTTGAAACTTTATATCACGTTATAACAGCAGTAATGCATTTTATTCATTACTTCTATTTGTTCTTCTACTGTGTCACCACCGGTGTGATCCATGATCCGACTGCTGTGCTCAATTGCACAGAATAAAGTTATGTGATTGCCTAGTGTCGTGGCATACAGTATAGCCAACATATATCACAGAGCTGTGGTTTCTCTTCTGCAACTTACACTCCCTCTATGCAATCTGGAAAATATGGCATCAAGTAAAATAGGCATCATTCCCAAAGCAAAGAGCTGCAGCACCCTGCAGGCCCTTTGTATTCTGTAAGTCACCCAGTTTTGCAGAATGACTATACATTTCTGCCTCTGTTAAATGTGTCCGTTCTTCCCATTGGTGCTGTTTCATTGCAGATAGCCACATGTGCTGGCCAAAGCAGAAGTATTTTTTAAGCTGCATGGATGTTTGGTAAGCACCGTCACCGCACAATGCCGGCAGTGAATCTTAGTGTTAGTAGAGATTTTCATATAAATGAACATGTATAAATCACACACATTATATGTCCTCAGTGGACATTTCATAAACATTAGGCTCTTTTATGATTTCATGCTAAAGTAGTTGTTAGCGAGTGTCATCACACAAAGACATAAGAGACTAGCGAAGATCTGTGTGTGTGTGTGTGTGTGTGTGTGTGTGTGTGTGTGTGTGTGTAGGTCTGTGAGTGTGTGGGCTTGTGTCTGCAAAGCCCCCTGTGTGGCCGTTTGCCAGGGGGACAGAGAGACGCATACTGAGAAAGAGGAACATGACACACGTTATCACAGCCAACTTGGAACTTTGTGGGAAAAGTTCTAATTCTCTCACCCCATAACCTGTGGTGTAATTAAAGCAGGAGCCTTTCCAATCAGTGGCCAGTTGTGAATCATATCCTGCTCGGCCTTCACACACGCTTCTCCGGAATGGAGGGTCATGTTTATGGAACAAGGGGACCACATGAACTGCAACACCAACTTAACTCTCACCGCCTCAGGGCATCACTGGAGCAGATCCAGTAATTGTATGATCAGTCATAACAAGTAACAAATACATATGGACTTGCAGAGTGGCATACAAGGGAGACATTGGGCCCTATCTCGGCGATCTGAAACGCATAGTCAGTGGTGAAAAGCTTATTTTGTTATCAAACGTCAGGTTTATTGTTCAAGGGTTGATCTTCTGTTTCTTAATCAGTTATGGGTGTGTTTTGGGCTTAACATTCTTTAAACCAATGAGAGTGACATCTGTCATTCCCTTTAACAACAGGCAGCACAACTTCAAACAGCACATCGGTATTTTGCCAGTCAGCGGAGCATTTGAAGGAATCTGCTTGCAAGCAAGACCGTGTATGGAACACAGGTATTCCACTAAACCTTGCTTTACTGAAATCTGTTTGTGACTACATGCATTCTGCACTTGCCTATTATTTGAATTCAAAGGTAAAGTGAAACTTACTTCACTGTGGTCTCATAGTCAATGGCAAAACAGTTGTACACAGTTATTTACTTTCACTATTGACTGACAAGAGGTTACAATCAAACAAGTAGCCTGAAAAAAGCTACACTTACTCCAATAATGTTCGAATGACAATCAAATCCTAAGGATATTTATCCTGCAGAGAAGTTGTTTGGGACTGCTTGCTAAGGGCTGCTTACAGTATATCTTGTGACAGTGTGTCTTCAGCTGTGCTTTACATGCGCCTTTCACTATAGACCAGGTTTTTCTTGGTCAGTGGCGTAGGGTGTAAGATAGCGATTTTTGGATCATGCACCAGACCACACCTTATGCCACCCCTGGGCGCAAGGTTTAATGAAAGTGGAGCACATGGCGAAAAATTCATCACTGACTGGGTGTAAGATATGAATAAGTATTGCGTTGCACTATGCACCAAGTTGTGTTGGGTGTACGATAAGGCCCATTATATTCAATTGGCAAACCATGAGCACTAAATCCCAACCTAATGATTTTTTTTATTATTATTTAATTTGCTAAGCCACATGATTTCTGCTGTGATCGTCTCACTGAGATAGAAAGTTTGTTAAATGATCAATCAATAATCGTCATTAAACATGCATTTTCTTGTTAATTACTGAGAAATCTACTCCTCACATTTGCCTGACAGGTTTAGTAAATGCATTTTTATTCGAAAGAAATCACTCACCCACACTTCACACTCTCTTGAATGTCATTAAAGTATTTATTTTTGCATATAAAGGACTTATGAAGGAATCTAAAGTGAAACCCAGGTGGCAGTTCAGAACCAAACTGCCATTTGCAGTGAAATATAAAAAAAAATTCAACCACCAACCTCTCCATTATTCTAAGTCACCGTCGGGGTTGTGATTCTTATTGGCATGTATAGCCGGATATGTTGGCCCTAAAAAAAAGAAACACACCACGTCAAGTGCTGTGATTTCCATGCACAACCACGAACAGAGCTTCGAGCTACTTGCCATATGAAGCGTGAAAAACCCACCACACACACTCTGAAAAGGTTGATTATGTTTCTTCTCTTCTATACTTTCTCACAGTGGAGTTAATACAAGCCAGCCAAGTCCATGAGTTTGTTTACTCAGAGGGTAGCTCCGTTTTTACAGCCGCACTAATTAAATCACAGCTGATTTTCAATTTATGTATTCCGTGTCTGAATTATTCACTCTGCGGTTTGTATATTATTGCTTTCTCTGTAGATGTGTGTGAACTTGTGAAAACCACCGTTATGAGGTACTGAGTTCCCACATACACATAGGCAGAAACACTGACACACACACACACACACACACACACACACACACACACCAGGCGCCAAGTGTTTGTTCAATGCATTTTTAATGCACAAAATGCAATACAAAGCAGTTACACATTGAACATGAAAACATAACAAACAATAACAATAATCTATAGGTTAAACTAGCCCATTGGTTATATTTAAACAGCTGAAAATGTCCATGGCCAATGACTCTTTGTATGCACAGTATGGTCACATTGAACAGACTAACCCGGTAGCCTGGTAGTCTGGAGAGTAGCCTACTGGAGGCACAGATTAGCAGTTTGGTGGGCTTTTGATCGTCATGCTAGTTTGTTATCTGTCCAGAGTTCTCAATCCAGATGCCAGGTGGCTAAAGTTAGCATAGCATGGCAGCTCTCAGCTCAGCAGCAGCTCGGTGGACTTGTGGCAGTGACAGATTTCTCAGAGTAGACCTATAGCAATCCTGAGCGATTTTTCTGGAAGAAATGCTGCTTGCGCATTGATCGCAGCTGGATAGATCTCACCAATAGAGCTAAAGGTATGGATCTATCCTAGGCTTAGCTCTTCAGCCCAATGGAGTAATGTTAAAGTTACAGACAGGTATGACCCAACTTATGGTAGGCAGACTATTTTTAAGCCTAAGACAAAAACTATCGAAAGTAACATCCATATGTAGGTGTACACATATTTCTTGATATGTAGCCCTACTTTAACATGGAGAAATCCCTCAAACTATTCTCACCCAACCGCACACAGGAACTTGGACATAGGCTCAGCCAATCAATGACTTTCATGCTGGTGCATTGGCGAATGAGAGGAGAGGGGAGGGCGGAACTAGAGAGAGTTGGCGTTCAGCAACAGAGAAGATGGCGGCGTCCAAAGAGGTCCCATGCTGACAGAGATTGCGGTATTATAATTTAGTAAACTAGATGTACCGCATAGCGGTACAAAATATGACCGCCGCTCAGTCCTGGACATCTGTTCCGCGAAAATAAATCACACTTCAATTTGTCTCCATATTTTACTCCATCCCCCACTCTTGAAACTTTTGTGTATGCTTGTTTGGCATGCCTGAGTGTGTGTGTAAAGGCTGCACAGAAAGTAGCCTACTGGTGCTGAAAAGGTGAATAGATTGTAGAATAGCCAAAGAAGATGTAGCATTGTTATAAAACCTTTAAAATCTCTAAACAATCACAAGCAGGGCAGTTCATCACAGTTCATCCATTTCAACTGGATTGATGAAAGGTCAATTACACCTGTAGGCTACATTGTATTTGGGAAAAGCAAAAGGTATCAGCATAATGTTATTTATTATGACCGCCCAAGGCAAGAGGCCAAGCTAGGGTTTAGTCAGATTTTTTATTTTTTTTTTTTTTTTTTTCTTTTTAGATGCCCAAATTTCCGTCAATGATTCCCGACACTGAAAGACCGGGTACACGAAACTTGGTGGACATGTAACCCCACATGGATAGCATGGAACCATCGTTTTCGTTTTGATCTGTAGCCCCCCCCTGAATTGGACCCCCAAAGGAGGGTAGGGCAGACACAGTTTTCTGTGAATATCTCGAAACCGTAGGGTTTAGGAGGACCATGTTTTTTAGTATGTTGATCTCAAGGGGCCATGTCAACCCATTCCATAACCACTCATTTCATGTATAGCCCACCTAGTTAAACACAAAAAGTAAAAATGAGGTGGTGTAATTGAAGGTATCTGTGACCTAACATAGTCAAAACTGCACGAAATTGGAAGTGTAGGATCATTATGACACCCTCTGTATGCACGCCAAGTTTTGTGGAATTCCGTTCATGGGGGGCCACACAATAAATTAATTTATGTTACTATACACCAACTGGCCTGTAGGTGGCCGGAGACAGTTTTCTGTGAATATCTCGAGAACCGTAGGGCCTAGGAGGTCCACCTTTTTTTTGTATGTTGGTTTTAAGGGGGCATGTCAACCCATCCCATTACCACTTATTTCATGTATAGCGCCACCTAGTTAAAAATTAAAAAGCAAAAAAAAGTTTTCATCTCAATATCTCTGGCTGACAAGGTCAAAACTGCACGAAATTAAAAGTGTAGGATCATTATGACACCCTCTGAATGCATGCCAAGTTTTGTGTACTTTCGTTCATGGGGGGCCTTACAATAAAATAATTTATGTGTACATTTAGTGACGTACACCAACAAGGATTCCCAGGACACTGAAAGACCGGGGTACACAAAACTTGGTGGACATGTACCCCCACATGGATAGCATGGAACCGTCATTTTTCGTTTTCATCTGCAGCCCCCCCGCTGGACTGGACCCCCCGAAAGGAGGGTAGGGCAGACACAGTTCTCTGTGAATCTTTATGGTATGTTGGTCTCAAGGGCCCACATCAACCTGGCTCATAATCACTCATTTGTGATTTGCCCCGGTAAAAATGAAAATCAGTAGGATTAAAAGAAAGCCAAAATAAATATTCATCATCATCATCATGGCTGCATTTTCAGTATTGGCGAAGTAGTCGCTTGTCCACTAGATGGCGATCGTTGCAGTGAGACGTAATTTTGTTGGAAGTTAAAAGTGGGTTGAAAAAACAATGGACGCTTCCATACAAGGACTGTAATTTACCGCAGCTTAACATCTAATAAGGATAGGACGATGTTCACATGAAGTGTAATTCCCATTTCTTCTTGAAGCCGAAATAAATCTGAGGATGTTTATCGGACATGCTTGGTTTTTAATGCAGGTAATGCTTAATCTTGTAATATCAATAAGGACCTAGGTAATGTTACCGTTAGCGTTGGTTGAGTGATGGAGGCATTTGATTTATTGCATTTGTAGAAAACTATAAATGCGGTTATACCAAGCAAATGTATAGCAGCACTGTTTGTATCTTTCTGTCATTTATTGCACGTGCTACAAAATCATTCTGTGCAATGGAAGATTTACCAACGTTACACCGGTCTGATACAGTTTTGCCTATACATGCGTGAGACTGAGACGCCTGTTTATTTTGTTTTAAGTGCGTGCAGGGTGTGAGAGGGGAATCGATGTGCTTTGATTACAGCTTGGTAGTTGTAGTCTGTGAAATTGCTGGACTGGACCCCCCGAAAGGAGGGTAGGGCAGACACAGTTCTCTGTGAATATCTTGAGAACTGTAGGGCCTAGGATGACCAATTTTTTCCGTATGTTTGCCTCCAGGGGTCATGTTAACCCATTCCATGTGCACACATGTGCATAAACAGATACACACGCACACACATACATTTACAGTCATCATAATGCATGACACATACTCACACAGTAGACATATGTACGCATGCATGCACATGCACAAACACACATACGCAGGCAAACACACAAGCACGCACATACACACACACACACACACCCACACACATAAACATAAATTTGTAAAAAATTAGGTTATGTGTACATTTAGTGACTGTACACTCATTGGCCTGTAAATGGCGGTGCACACATATACACATGCACACACACAGGCACCCACATACTATCGGTATTAGAACGGCCGATACATAATTACAAATTCAGTAGGATTAAAAGAAAGCCAAAATAAATATTCATCATCATCATCATGGCTGCATTTTCAGTATTGGCGAAAGTAGTCGCTTGTCCACTAGATGGCGATCGCTGCAGTGAGACGTAATTTAAAAGTGGGTTGGAAAAAACAATGGACGCTTCCTACAAGGACTGTAATTTACCGCAGCGGACATCTAATGAGGATAGGACTATGTTCACATGAAGTGTAATTCCCATTTCTTCTTGAAGCCGAAATAAATCTGAGGATGTTTATCGACATGCTTGGTTTTTACTGCAGGTACGCTTATCTTTGTAATATCAATAAGGACCTAGGTAATGTTACCGCTAGAGTTGGTTGAGTGATGGAGGCATTTGATTTATTGCATTTGTAGAAAACTATAAATGCGGTTATACCAAGCAAATGTATAGCAGCACTGTTTGTATCTTTCGACTGTCATTTATTGCACGTGCTACAAAATCATTCTGTGCAATGGAAGATTTACAAACGCTTACACCGTCTGATACAGTTTTGCCTATACATGCGAGACTGAGACGCCTGTTTATTTTGTTTTAAGTGCGTGCAGGGTGTGAGAGGGGAATCGATGTGCTTTGATTACAGCTTGGTAGTTGTAGTCTGTGAAATTAAAAAGCACGTGTGTGTGAAGTATCCAAACAATGACACCTTCATTTCATTATGGCTGCTTTAGCAAAACACCTTAAGCTACTGTGTAGTGGGTCCCATTTAGAAGTGGCTACTTCATTCGCGCTTTCCTTGACTCATGGAGCTGCGTGAATGTTATTACAACTTTTCGCCACGATATGACAGTTTAAGTCCGCTTGATACTGTAAGGCGTAAGCCATTGGTTTCCAAAGGAGATTTTATTTGTGTCGCCAGCATAGCCTATTGACAATTTATGTTGTAAATAGGCCTACCTTATAATCCTACCTGTAGCTTAGGGAAGCTAACAGCTTTCTATTAGGATCTAGTTTGTTAGTTACCGTTTTGTCATAACTCCCTGATGCATTTTTGCATTTAGAATAGCCAGAGCGTATATCTCAATCGAAAATTAAACAATATCGGGTGCCTATGGACTAGGCTGGGTGAACCCAGCCTGATCTGCCCGCTATTTATTTTTTGATTTCTTAAAAGATTGAGCTTGGTCTGATGAAAGCCAGACTAGCCATGGACCTCAGTTAAACAATGCAAGGGAACATGAATCAGCCTATATTTGCACTAACAATAACGGACAAAAGCTCTTCAACTTTGGCCCGCTAAAATGTGTATGAACAGTCTAGCTTAATGATTTCATCAAGGCCCATTTGGACATGTCAGTTATTTGCACCACTGGTTAGATGTAAAACAGCATTTCGCTTCAGACTAGGCTACTGTTACTTAGTTTGTGCATTAACAATAACGCTTCAGACTACTGTTACTTAATTTGTGCATTGACAATAAAGTATTACATGAACTAAAGATGACTAAAATCTTATGTAAGAAGAAGAAACATTCACAAAAAATCCATCCATCCAAAATGACCTTTGTTTTTGATAGCTGTTGAAAAACGCATGGAACTGACAGAGACGTTTTTGTTTAAAAATACATAAAAAAATAAATAAATAAATAAATAAATAACATTATGCTGATACCTTTTGCTTTTTGCCAAATACAATGTAGCCTACAGGTGTAAGTGACCTTTCATCAATCCAGTTGCAATGGATGAACTGTGATGAACTGCCCTACTTGTGATTGTTTAGAGATTTTAAAGGTTTTATAACAATTCTACATCTTCTTTGGCTATTCTACAATCTATTCACCTTTTCAGCACCAGTAGGGTACTTTCTCTGTGCAGCCGCACACACACACTCAGGCATGCCAAACAAGCATACACAAAAGTTTCAAGAGTGGGGATGGAGTAAAATATGGAGACAAATTGAAGTGTGATTTATTTTCGCGGAACGGATATACAGGACTGAGCGGCGGTCATATTTTGTACCGCTATGCGGTACATCTAGTTTATTTATTTATTATGTATTTATAAACAAAAACATCTCTGTCAGTTCCATGCCGTTTTCAACAGCTATCAAAAATAAAGGTCATTTTTGGATGGATGGATGTTTCTTCTTCTACATAAGATTTTAGTCATCTTTAGTTCATGTAATACTTTATTGTCAATGCACAAATTAAGTAACAGTAGTCTGAAACGTTATTGTTAATGCACAAATTAAGTAACAGTAGCCTAGTCTGAAACGAAATGCTGTTTTACATCTAACCAGTGGTGCAAATAACTGACATGTCCAAATGGGCCTTGATGAAATGCGTCGCTAGAGACTGTTCATACACATTTTAACGGGCCAAAGTTGAAGAGCTTTGTCCGTTATTGTTAGTGCAAATATAGGCTGATTCATGTTCCCTTGCATTGTTTAACTGAGGTCCATGGCTAGTCTGGCTTTCATCAGACCAAGCTCAATCTTTTAAGAAATCAAAAATTAATAGCGGAGCAGATCAGGCTGGGTTCACCCAGCCTAGTCCATAGGCACCCGATATTGTTTAATTCTTCCGATTGAGATATACACGCTCTGGCTATTCTAAATGCAAAATGCATCAGGGAGTTATGACAAAACGGTAACTAACAAACTAGATCCTAATAGAAAGCTGTTAGCTTCCCTAAGCTACAGGTAGGATTATAAGGTAGGCCTATTTACAACATAAATTGTCAATAGGCTATGCTGGCTTACACAAATAAAATCTCCTTTGAAACCAATGGCTTACTTTACAGTATCAAGCGGACTTAAACTGTCATATCGCGGCTTAAAAGTTGTAATAACATTCACGCAGCTCCATGAGTCAAGGAAAGCGAATGAAGTAGCCACTTCTAAATGGGACCCACTACACAGTAGCTTAAGGTGTTTTGCTAAAGCAGCCATAATGAAATGAAGGTGTCATTGTTTGATACTTCACACACACGCTTTTTAATTTCACAGACTACAACTACCAAGCTGTAATCAAAGCACATCGATTCCCTCTCACACCCTGCACGCACTTAAAACAAAATAAACAGGCGCCTCAGTCTCACGCATGTATAGGCAAAACTGTATCAGACCGGTGTAACGCTTGTAAATCTTCCATTGCACAGAATGATTTTGTAGCACGTGGCAATAAATGACAGTCGAAAGATACAAACAGTGCTGCTATACATTTGCTTGGTATAACCGCATTTATAGTTTTCTACAAATGCAATAAATCAAATGCCTCCATCACTCAACCAACTCTAACGGTAACATTACCTAGGTCCTTATTGATATTACAAGATAAACGCATTCTGCAGTAAAACCAAGCATGTCCGATAAACATCCTCAGATTTATTTCGCTTCAAGAAGAAATGGGAATTACACTTCATGTGAACATAGTCCTATCCTTATTAGATGTCCGCTGCGGTAAATTACAGTCCTTGTAGGAAGCGCCCATTGTTTTTTCCAACCCACTTTTAACTTACGCCTCACTGCAACGATGCGCCATCTAGTGGACAAACGACTTACTCGCCAATACTGAAAATGCAGCCATGATGATGATGATGAATATTTATTTTGGCTTTCTTTTAATCCTACTGATTTTGTAATTATGTATCGGCCGCTCTAATACCCACCAAATGTGGGTGCCTGTATGTGTGCATGTGTATATGTATCACCGACCATTTACAGGCCAATGAGGGAAAAAATGTACACATAACCTAATTTTTACAAATTTATGTTTATGTGTGTGGGTGTGTGTGTGTGTGTATGTGCTGCTTGTGTGTTTGCTCATGATGTGTGTTTGTTGTGCATGCATGCGCATATGTCTACTGTGTGAGTATGTGTCATACATGACTGTAAATGTATGTGTGTGCGGCAGGTATCTGTTTATGCACATGTGTGCACATGGAATGGGTTAACATGACCCCTGGAGGCAAACATACTGGAAAAAAATTGGTCATCCTAGGCCCTACAGTTCTCAAGATATTCACAGAGAACTGTGTTCGCCCCTACCTCCTTTCGGGGGTCCAGTCCAGCGGGGGGCTACAGATCAAAACGAAAAATGACGGTTCCATGCTATCCATGTGGGGGTACATGCCCACCAAGTTTTGTGTACCCCGCCTTTCAGTGTCCCGAACTCTTGTTGGTGTACGCCACTAAATGTACACATAAATTATTTTATTGTAAGGCCCCCCATGAACGAAAGTACACAAAACTTGGCATGCATTCGAGGGTTTCATAATGATCCTACACTTTTAATTTCGTGCAGTTTTGACCTTGTCAGCCAGAGATATTGTGATGAAAACACCTAATTTTTGCTTTTAATTTTTAACTAGGTGGCGCTATACATGAAATAAGTGGTAATGGGATGGGCTGACATGCCCCCTTAAGACCAACATACATAAAAAAAAAGGTGGACCTCCTAGGCCCCTACGGTTCTCGAGATATTCACAGAAAACTGTCTCCGCCATCTACAGGCCAGTTGGTGTATAGTAACATAAATTAATTTATTGTGTGGCCCCCCATGAACGGAATTCCACAAAACTTGGCGTGCATACAGAGGGTGTCATAATGATCCTACACTTCCTATTTTCGTGCAGTTTTGACTATGTTAGGTCACAGATACCTTCAATTACAACACCTCATTTTTACTTTTTTGTGTTTAACTAGGTGGCGCTATACATGAAATGAGTGGTTATGGAATAGGTTGACATGGCCCCTTGAGATCAACATGCAAAAAAAAAATGGTCCTCCTAAACCCTACGGTTTTCGAGATATTCACAGAAAACTGTGGTTCGCCCTACCCTCCTTTCGGGGTCCAGTCCAGCGGGGGCTACAGATCAAAACGAAAAACGATGGTTCCATGCTATCCATGTGGGGTTACATGCCCACCAAGTTTTGTGTACCCCGGTCTTTCAGTGTCCCGGGAATCATTGACGGAAATTTGGGCATGCGAAAAAGAAAAAAAAAAATGTTTTCGCTGTGCGGCGGTCATAATAACAGTTTAGCTCTTAGTTATTGCATGTGCTACATGTTTTAGTCTGAGCTACGGAAGAGTTACGGTTTGAGTGGCGTGTGTAAGAGCGGAAGACTCCACGCCATCAGCACTGAAGATTCATCCGTTGTCACATCATTAACAAGTATAGTTCGCATAGTGCGAGGCAAATGTTCTCGCTAGTTAGTGCAAAGTGTTGATTATTCAGCTATACTATTAGTTTGTTGCCAATGTTGGAGATTTGTCACGCAAGAGAAGGAAGACAACCAGCGAGTTCACTGCTACAGCCTGGGACGTGTCTGTGGCTTATCCCACCTGCTCTCTCTCTCCCTCTCCCTCCCTCTCTCACGCGTGATACACGGTGCGGTTGGTGAGTAAAAGGCTTCCCTGCCACACATGACTCCACCATTGTCAATGGATAGCAACGTGCTCGTGAAGGACATGTTCTATTAATTATGACCGCCGCGCAGCGACGGTCATAATTGCTTTTATTTTATTTATAAGTTTTTCCATCTTTCCTGAAGTAGGGGCGTCTCATCCCCTGTCTATAAGGTACAGTAGTTAGGGGGAATACAGTTTAAGTCACACACACTGACACAGGCTACTGATATTCTGCACTTTAGGTTCCCACCGTGACCGGTCCAAATCCTAAAGCCTAAGCTATTGTGCTTTGCTGAGCGGGCAGGGTAGACCCGAGACTAGTAGGCCTGGGGGTTAGGGACTTAGATCTTCTGATCTCCAGCCATTCAGGGAAGAGTGATTTACCCCTACTAAGCGGACGCAGGTCCCGTCCGCTAGACATACGCAGTAAATAATTGCATAAGACACATCATTGCATAAATAGAACACAACATTGCATACAATTATGAAAATAATTAAGCATATCAAACAAAAACGAGATGCCAGCCAGACACAACAGCGTGACTTGCCTGCATACCCGCAACCTGACAACCGCCTTCCGCCTTCATCATCCCAGCTCTTCTGCAGGACAAGCTCTCCCAGCTACATGTACATGATTCCACCTGCAGGTGGATCACTAATATAACTTCCTGTCTGACAGGAAGCAGTATGTGAAGCTGGGGAAACATGTTTCTGACTCCCAGACCATCAGCATTGGTTCCCCTCAAGGCTGCGTCCTTTCCCCTCGACTCTTCTCCCTGTACACAAACAGCTGTACCTCCAGTCACCAGTCAATCAAGGTCCTAAATGTGCACATGGACAACTCAAACAACATATATACCAAGGATTTCCTTGCTGTATTGGACACTTTTAGTCTTACCCAGCAAGTTCAAGGCCCCACTCTTGACCTTATCATCACAAAGGGTCTCAGTGCCTCAGTGACAATCAAATACTTAGCCTTATCTGACCATTTCTGTTTATTTTTTTATATATCTATGTCCCCCTGCATTCAGAGCAGTTGCATAATGACTGGAAAGAGGATCATAAATGAATCCACAGCAGCTCTCTTTGAACAAGCTCTCATGCAAATTCCAGATTTCCATAGCTCTTGTGATTCTGTGAATGTAGACTACTGGAACTTTTCAATACAAAAATGGAATCCATCATGAATGATGTTGCCCCTCTAAAACTTAAGTCAAGTACCAGTAAACAGAAAGCCCCATGGTTAAATAGTCCAAACTCATGAAAAGAACTGGCACAAGAAGTGTTATGCCAGTTCACAGCTTTTCTGAAGTAGTTCAAGTTCAGTTCATACATGCTCAAAGTGAACAGTTCACGTTCAAAGTTCACAATTTTAATTCTGAACTAGTTCAAAGTTCAGTTCATTTTACTTTTTTCGTGAGATATTCAAATAAATACTTTTTTTTCACACTACGAGCTAGAACGTATCACTATACGTTCTTTGAAGCTGCTCATTGTAGATATTTGCTCATGACACTGCAATTGTGGGTTTCAAGTTCTACGTTCAAGTTCTTTATTAAAAAATGTGTTGCGTTCAGTTCAAAGTTAACGAAAAAATGAGTGTGTTCAATGAACGCGTTCTTTTGAACTCGTTCACGCACAACACTGAAAGAGAGTGTAGGAAAAGTGAAAGAAAATGGCGGAAAAATACTTCAAGTTAAGCTCCAGATCCATAAAGAGACTCTCCGCAAATACAATTTTGAGAGTAAGATAAGGCTAGTAAGGCTAGGCAATCTTATTTCTCTAATCTAATAAACAACAACATAAATAATACCCGTACATTATTCCTGACAGTTGGAAAGCTAACAGATCCTCCCTCCCAACTGCCCTCAGAACTGCTCTCAAGCAGATCATGTGATGACTTTTCCTCCTTCTTTAAATGCAAAATTGAGAACATCAGATCAAACATTGGTTCATAGAGTCCCGAAGTGTGACGTAGCGTTTCCATGAAGGTAGAATCACTGGATCTAAACAAACTTTCGAAGTGGCATAAATAGCATTGAATGTAGACATGTGGCATCATTTCTAGCTAATAAAAATAAATATATCCATTTAAAGGTGTTTTACCTGCTAGGCAGCAGCTTAGCCACATAACACGGATTCCATGGCACGTGTAATAGAAAGAAAGAAAATTCCAGTGGATATTTCACGTCTTCTCAAAGATTGGCGGCTGTTAGGTATGAGCTACACCAGGCGCGTAACTGAAGCGTTCCATTCGCGACGCGTAAAATCCATTTTAGATGAATGGTCTATTTTTTTCGAACGTACGCCCCACTGTCACGTCTGGTGTAGCTACTTCCATTGATTATAATGGAAGCTAATTGTTGCAGCAGACACAACGTGAACGGAACGCTTCAGTTACGCGCCTGGTGTAGCTCAGCCCTTAAGAGCGACGTTTTTTGCCAAAAAAATAAAGGCAAAACACGTCCGTGAATTTAAGGATTTTAACCGCATGCTGTGAAGTTACATGCAGGTCTCTTTTACGGAGGAAACCCATGCTAAAATAAAACTCTGTAGTCACAAATTTGATCGTGTTGGTATGAATATATGTTGTAGTATGTGATTCCTACAGTGTAAAAAATATACTAACGTCTTAGAAACGTTGTAAAATTATTGAAATAGATTAAGAAAGCCACCGCTATGGTGATTTCTAACGGCTCATGTCCATTATCGTGGCAAAGCCCACCGCGCCGCACATAGCCTATTCATTTCCTATGGAGAGCGGCAAGGCGGGGTTTACGCTTCCGCAATGCACCTTGGGAAGGCGGCGCTGCCATTCGAACAGAAGCGGCCAGTGAAGTTCGTCTCTTGCGGGTCCTACCAGACCGATAGTGCCGGAATTGAACAGTTTAAACTACACGCCCACAAGCGGCAACTGATTTCAGCCAATACACGCCCACAAGCGGCGACCGTGAGATGGGCTAGGCATCTGCAAGCGTCTACGCGCCGCAATAATGGACACGAGCCGTAGGCTAATGGTAGATTGATTTGTTTAGATCCAGTGAAATTGCTGCCTTGGCAACGCTACGTCATGGCTTCGGGACTCTATTACAGTCTGCTCATTATCCTGAACTAGCCATCCCAAGGGTTAACAAACCCCTCATGTCAGAGTTCAGTCTGATAGACATTTGTGCACTAGAAAAAACCTTAAAAAGCCTAAACTCCTCCACCTGCAGTCTAGACACAATCCCTACAAACCTTTTCAAAAATATTTTTCATGTACTATCTGACAGTGTACTCCAAATTGCGAACTGGTCACTACCGTCAGGAATCTTCCCTGAATCCCTGAAAATGGCTGTTGTAAAGCCCCTGCTCAAAAAGAAAAGCCTAGACCCATCAGTATTAAATAACTACCGACCCGTATCCAACTTGCCCTTTATTGGGAAACTTATTGAGAAAGTGGTTTTTAATCAGTTAAATGATTTTTTAACAGAAAATTGCTGCCTTGATCCGTTTCAGTCAGGCTTCCGGGCCAATCATTGCACAAACAGCTCTTATAAATGTGCTAAATGACATACGTCTCAACACAGACTCTGGCAAAACTTCAGTGCTTGTACTACTGGACCTCAGTGCAGCCTTTGATACGATTGACCATAGCATACTCCTATACCGGCTGGAACACTAGGTTGGACTATCAGGCGGAGTGATCAACTGGCTGAAGTCCTATCTGCAGGAGAGAACTTTCTTTGTTGCCCTTGGTAATTACACCTCATCTCCAGCACCCTGGTGTCCCCCAAGGGCCACTTCTTTTTAATCTCTACATGCTCCCACTGGGTCAGATTATAAAGAACACTCAGGTTTCGTATCACAGCTATGCAGATGACACGCAACTTTATTTAGCCCTGTCACCCACTGATAAGGATCCACTTGGCTCACTGTGTGACTGCCTTGACCAAATAAATAGGTGGATGTCACAAAACTATTTGCAATTGAACAAAGAGAAGACTGAAGTAATTTTATTTGGGAGTAAGGATGAAAGAGACAAAATGACTACACTTTTTATAGGACAAAAGGGCTTGAAGTTAAGACTAAAGTCAGAAACCTTAATTGATAGTGACCTCAACTTTGATGATCATATGAGAGCTGTAACTAGGACATCTTTTTATCACCTGAAAAATATTGCCAAGCTGAGAGACCTTATGTCCCAGTCTGACCTGGAAAAGCTTGTCCATGCTTTTATCTCAAGCCGGCTAGACTATTGCAACGGGCTCTTCACAGGACTTCCAAAAAAGACAATTAGACTTCAATTAGTAGCTTCAATTAGTTCAAAACGCTCCTAACAGTCCTAACAAAGACAAGCAGAAGAGAACATATCACCCCTATACTTAAGTCCCTGCATTGGCTGCCAGTTTCTTTTAGGATATATTTTAAAGTACTGCTACTGGTTTTTAAAGCACTTCATGGGATGGGGCCAACATATATATCAGACATGTTTAAATTTTACATCCACCTCAGACCTCTTAGATCACAGTATTATGCATACCTTCTACTCGCACCAAACAGGGTGAAGCTGCTTTAGCTACCATGCAGTCCAGATATGGAACAAACTCCCTGAGCACATTAAAGGAGAATTTCCGGTGTGATATTGACCTAAAGTGTGTTGAAACATGATGCCGAGTGTGAACGTATGTCTCATAGCCCATCTCGGCTTGTTCCCTGCACTCCAAAATCTGGCGCTAGTTAGCCGATGCTACCAACAGCTTTTTCAATGGTGGTGCTTCGGCATCGGGCTGGCCATGCAAATAAATCACTGTTTCACACCATTTACGAGGCTCAATGTATCTCCACACTTCATTGGTAGACTTCCAAAAGTTTCCAAAAATAATTCCGCCAAATAACTTGCCATAACTTGCCAAAACGAAAAAATAAACTCCATGATATGTCTCTTTACACTTATTTGTTACCGTTTCGTCATGGCTTTTGCTGAGAAACAAATAGTTCGCAACACACGCTGAACTTGAATCAAACATTCTTTAGAACACAGCTGATCAACCGTCTGCTTTCACTTTTGAATGAAGTTCCAAGCACAAACAACGTTGCCATTGACAGCGGTCATTCTTGTTTTCAGAGGTCCTTTCCCAAGAAATAATGACCGCTAGAACTTTCGGAAATCCCATTCAAGTCAATGGAGCATTCTACTTGCATTGTGAAGAGCCGTATAATAAGTAAGGGATAATGTATAGAACGGCGGTCATTATGGGGAAAATAAGTCCCGACAGGGCGAACCGTCTTGTTTCGCCCTGAAGGGACTTATTTTCCCATGATGACCGGCGTTCTATACATTATCCCGCTTATTATACGGCTACTTGCCAAAATGAAAAAATAAACTCCATGATATGTCTCTTTACACTTATTTGTTACCGTAACACACACACATTTGTAACACACGCTGAACTTGAATCAAACATTCTTTAGAACACAGCTGATCAACCGTCTGCTTTCACTTTTGAATGAAGTTCCAAGCACAAACTCCGTTGCCATTGACAGCGGTCATTCTTGTTTTCAGAGGTCCTTTCCCAAGAAATAATGACCGCTAGAACTTTCAGAAATCCCATTCAAGTCATATAATAATACTTTATAATCATATATCAATGTGTTTATAAGGCTTTGTGGATACTGAGTATCCACAAAGCATTATAATGTCTTTATGAATGTCTTTACAATGCTTTATGCATACTGGGTTCATTGAAAATGTTTCCAAAAAGATTCACTAAGAACAACTCTCAGAAAAAAAATGCCAGTTTGCACAAAGCTAGCTCCTATCTGCACAAATGTGTCATCATACAGGTACACTTTGTGAGGGTTTCAAAAGTCTGTGCAGGTTATTCGGTTATTAATGTTTTGCCTGGTAGATTTATTCATTTTGATTGTTTGTTTGTTTATCATTGTTAATAGTAAGATATGAATCACATGCTAACTCATCGGCTCAGACCAATCGCCAAGGTCATTGAACTTGTGAATGACATTTGATGTCAGCTATAGCAACAGATTTTTTTCTCAGGTCTATAATTCTTGCTTTCCCTTTAAAAAGTTAGTCTCAGCAGATAATGAGAATATGGGCCCTGCAATCTCTACTATTAGTTTACTATTTTGGTTATTTGTTAGGTGGATTTTACACAAGGGCACAAGCTCAGGGCTGTAGCATAGATCGGTAGATTACACAGACCCTTTGTAAATGTTTGTAAAGCTCCTTTGAAGCATTGAGTGCAAAGGGGAGACAGCTCTTAAGAGACAGTCATCATAAGGCCTTGCAGAATGAACAATACTCGCATATGTTTGGAGGGGGGTCTTGGGTCATACTTAAAGGCTTTTTGTTCTTACAGTCTTTAACCTTCTAACACTGTTCCGGTTAAAAATGACCGATTTACACATTCCCTGTACCATAAATATGCCATTTTTTATCAGATTGCCTCAAGACCTTATGATATCCTTCACAAAAGGCATTTGAACACATGAAATTCATTGTGACTAAATTATTTGAATTTTGAGTGATTTATTCAACTTTTTTTGTTTACGGTCAAAAATGACCGCCATAGGTGGGAAAGAGTATAATTTTCATCCAGTTGAAAGACATCTTAATACACACACTCCTACAACTTTCATTTGCTTGTGTGCCCATTCTACACATGAATCATACTTTTCACAAGAAAGCTTAGAGGAAATTATGGGAGCCAAGTGTTTCTTGAACTAATGTACTTCTCCCCCAATGTGAACCGTACATGCCAAACAAATCAATCTTGTGTAAATTATAGGAACCCATCTCAATGTTCGCACACACATGCATGCATGCACACATACACACACAAAAACACGGTCATGTTTCCACTTGTGCATGTGAACCACCAATGTTTGCACACACATGCATGCACACACACGAAGAAACACACACAACCACACACAAACAGACACACCACACACACACACACACAGACATACACACACACACACACACACACACACACACACACACACACACACACACACACACACACACACAAACACAAACACACACACTAATTTGACTAATTTGACTCCAGTACTATCCAATGCAACTGCAAGAAAGAAGTCATATGACTCACAGTCATTTTGCTTCCTCATTTAGGGACTGTGCAGGTGTCTTGCGACGCCACATTTTCCCTCACTTATATGAGCAACCTTCATTGATAAGTAAAGATGTATTATCAACAACTTTTTATAACATATCAATGTAGGCGTCATAGGAAATTACAAAAAAACAGCATGTTGCCCTGAGGCAACATTGTACCATAACAGACTTGCATATGGCCATACCAAATAAACTAAGTGTATTATATTTGTCATTAAATTAGCAAGGCAAAAGCAAATATATTGCATATGCCTGTAAGTAAACTGGCAAATTTGTTAGAAACAGAGTTATAAATACGTAATACTTTACTTTTTAATTGTACTGGCATATGTCTGTTTCTTTCCACACTTGCAACTGCCTGTTTATGTGTGCCTCCTAATTTATTATTTCATTCTACTTTCTTACCTTTTACTTTTAATCCTGCCTGCCTCCCTTTTTACCCTACAATGTTCAGTGCTTTGAGTACATGATTAAGTGCTCTACAAATAAAATGCATTATTATTATACAAAAAAGCCTGTTTTTTTCATGTTGCGATCAGAGTGCATGTTTTGTATTGGGGTTTGAGGCCAGGTGGGGTGACGGCTTTCTCTTTTTGCTACATAATGCCAGAAGTGGAAAGGCTTGCTGTGATGCTTAATGAAATGGGCTCAAAGTGGCCCCACTGGGGCACCTGCCCTGTACGCCAGTGACCCGAGTTTGAATCCCGAAGGCATAAAAGCCCAAAATATATATATAAAAAAGAAATGTGCTCAAAGTAAGAGCTGTATGAGGGACCCTTAGGCAGGTTGACCCCTGTATGAGGGCCTCCATGGAAAGGCGATGCATTAGTGAGGCACCCTGTGATGAACAGTGGATGGGAGGATGTACAGCATGAGAGGCACCTGTCTGTGTGAAGTGCATGAGTGTGCTTCATGAAGTTTTACAGAATTCTAACATATGGTTGAATATACAGCCCTGACTACCATACCAACATCCATGGCTTTTTGGTGTTGCGGTCAAGCTGCACACTTGCTACCCCATAGTCCCAAGTTTGAGGACTGACTGATCCCTCTTCACTGTAGGTCTATCCCCTGTGTTTCTCTTCTGAGACAAATTACTTAATAAACTTTCTTAAAGTCAGGTGCAGATCTCAGAGGGAAAGTGGATGTTGTTATGTGTGTGTGCATGAGTGTGCATGGGTATACATGGGTACACGTGCACAGATTTATGGATGTGTGTGGGTGCTTGTGTGTGTATGTATAAGTATAGTATAAGTATATATACTCTTTTGATCCCGTGAGGGAAATTTGGCATTTATCCCAATAATGAAACACACTCAGCACACAGTGAGGTGAACCACACACTACGGCAGCGCTCGGGGAGCAGTGAGGGGTTAGGTGCCTTGCTCAAGGGCACTTCAGCCGTGCCTACTGGTCGGGGTTCGAAACGGCAACCCTCCGGTTACAAGTCCGAAGCGCTAACCAGTAGGCCACGGCTGTCCCAATGTGTATACCTGGGAATGTTTGGGTAGATGTATGGAGCTTTTACCGGTTATTTCATATGATAATTTGTATGTTTTAATCATTATAACTTCATATCTGTAAAATATTGATTTTCATTCCGCAATGGTACAATGTTGCCTGGGAGCAACAACTTAATTTAAAATTAGAGTATGAGACTTGTAATACATTGAAAACCAGATAAAAATTTTTGTTCTGTTAAGTTATACAGATAGGTGTTTTAAATGAATAAGCTTTAATTCTTACAAATAGGAATTATTTTACTTTTTATCGTTATGGTACAATGTTGCCTTAAAGCAACATATCTTAAAAATATATGAAAATTAAAAAATATATGCATATTAAGGTTTTGCACCTACGTCATATTGTCATGTGACCGTTTGTTTACAACTGGAGTGGTAGGCAAGCACTGCAGAGAGTGGTAGGCAAGCCTGCAACAGTCGGGTTGCATAGGCTACACATAGTTACAAATAGCTTCAAAATTGAAATTTTAATATCAAATATTGACCGGGATGCCGACCACTTGTGTAGGCCCTAACAGTTGGTTTTACAATAAGAAGCAAAAAGGCAACAAACTACCTTTTAGCCTACCTATCCTCGTGGTTGTGGAGGATGATCATTAGCAGCTGTGAAGTCTTTTATTCTCAAGATAGCCTAATGGTGTAGCCTACTGTCTACGAAGACGTAGGCTAAAATACTCCTATCTACAGTCATCCAAAAATGAATTGCCAGAGATAGGCTATGAAGGGAAAAAGTGCAGCATTTTAAACATGGCAAGATTATTTTTACCGGAACAGTTTGTTCTAATTTGTCTCGTGAAATTCGTGTTTGTGGACATCAATCACCTATCTTCTGTCCTTCTATTTCAAGTTATCATGAGTGTCATTTGATTATATAATCACAACAAATGCTAATACATGAAACCAGAATAGGCTGTGCTATAGGCTAACGTTACAGCTCAGGCTAACTCCCGTATGTCAAAATAAACTGATTTGATCCTAATTGTTTAGCGATCACACACAACAACTTAACACAGCAACTTCAAACACCACTGTTGAACCTAGGCTACTGCTTCAGTTATGTAAGAAATAAGCAGTTTATGAATTATCTTTACCCGTTTAATCAAGTCCACATGACCAAAATAACAACATATTTAAAGGCTGAGCTAGCATAACAGCCTAATATAGGCGATGCTGCAATGGATAACTAATAAAAAGTTTCATACAATTAATGAACTTTATCACTCACATTCTGAGTTTTTTTTCTGGGTGGTTATATATCCATGCAGATCGTCTTCGAATAAGCCATCGCTGTTATATGATATATAATATGTTACAGGATTCATGACTAACGCCAATAATGTTACATGATGCTGACTGACTCTGGCTATAACAGTAGGCTACCGTTTTAACGTCTGCTGAGTCTGCCTACCAAGACCTGTCTCTGTTCAGTTGAAGTTAAATGATCAAATATTGTTTGATTTTGTGTCAGCTTTCAGAAGGAAGACATGTTCCTTTCTGGTCAAATTTCACAGCTTCTAAGAAAGGCTATCGTCTTCGTGTAAACCGAGTTTTGAACAGAGAAAAAAAGTTAGGCTACCATTAGGCTACATGCAGGTTCTCCCATAACGTTATCGATACAGATCAATGCACCAAATCAGGGCGATTTTAGCGAAACAACGTTCCTGTGACAGGCTATCAAATATTGAACAATGGGATAACGTTTCATCATCACCTTTATTGATGCCTGAAATGTTGACATTGCTGAAATACAGAGATGTAGCCTACTGAGAGGCAGCTGCAGACAACGATGTTCAATGGGTTCAACTTGTCCCTTGCCTACCATCTGGATGTAAACAAAGCTATAGAACTTAGAATACGTCACATGAAAAAAGTTAATATAAATTTTTTAGTTTTTTTTGTTAAAGTGTACATTTTTAAACAGAAAAAAACAATGCCAATATTTTTTTTCCACAAGGATGTCATGATGGGTACCATAGAGGGTTAAAAATACTCTGTCATCTGTATTGGTATTTATGTTAAAATAAGAGCAGTTAAAACTGTCTGGTCAAATTTGACCATGAACAGTAAATTAAGGGTAGCAACGAACAGTGTTTACAAGTTAACACATATACAGTAGGCACTTAGTCTCTTGGCATGTTTTGTTCTGTGCTTAAACATGTATTTTGCTTAATCCCACATACACCTTGATTTCCTTATAACAAGGTGTTTGAACAAAGGTTTTTGATGGTTTATTATTTCAGAAGGAACAGGAGCAGCAGACACAGCTGAAGCGTGTGAACATGTGATTACAGCGCTAGTGTATGGAAGGGATGTGAAACGTATTGGCATTAATTTCCACGTCCTCAGCCTTGGCTTCAGTGCTGCCCTCAGGCCTTTACAAACACAGCCCTCACCCTCCACTCACATTCATTTGATGTCTCAAATAAACTTCCACATGGTGTCCACACTCACACAGACACACACACACACACTCACACATGCACATGCACACGCACACATACACATGCACTGCATTACACACACACACACACACACACACACACACACACACACACACACACTTACACATACACACGCACACGCACACATACTGTACACATACACATGCGCCGCATTACACACACACACACACGTACATACACATACAGTACACATACACACACACATGCACACACAGACACACACACATAGACAGACACACACACACACACATGAATTCATTCCGGCTCATACCCTGCTGCTGTGTCCATGCTGGCTCAATAAGGAATCTGCGGGAAGGTTTCATTTGCGAGCTCATGATTTTGTAATGGCCAGACCCACATTACATCAATAGGTTCATGCACAGCACTGCTAGTTATTGCCTCTCTGTCTCTGTCTCCTGGACACTGATGGAACAGATATTCTTTCGCTGTATAATCATTTGAGACTGTGACATATTACTGTAAGCATAAGGCACTAGAGCAACATGATATTATGAAATACAATGAGAAATGAAATTGATGCTGCCAATATAAATCTTAGCCAATGGGGTTTAAGCATTGTTTCCTGGTATTACCTGTTGTATCCAATGGCTGTTATAAGGGTATCTATGTAATGGACTGTGATTGATTGCATTGACCAACATATTCCTTTGTCGCCTGAGGGCATTTGAAGAGACTGTCTAAACACAGTCAAGCAAAAGCACAATACAAACATAATATATTCCAAGCTCTATTGAAACGAATACATCACATCTATGCAGAGGTCAGCCTATACCATAGCCTCCCGGAGCCTTGGATAGAAATTGACTAGTCACTCCTGGTTCATGTTTCTGTGTCTGACTGGGAATTTACACCGCAAGCAAGACGTAAGTAAGAGTGAAACCTAAATTAATTAATTTCTCTGACCCTCTGTCTCTATCAATGTGACGCAACATTGTGTTGATCCATGTGTTTTTCTGTGTGTAAACTTCACATACACTCTAAACATAGATGTGAAGCGTAAAAATCGCTAACAAAAGATGGACATACAGGCAAAAAACACTGCAAAAACGGCTCTGGTGTAAATTCCCAGTGAGAGGGGTGAGGTGACTGAGATGGGGAGTAGGGTGGGGGGGTTATGAGATGGGGTCAACCTTTGTGACATGCTATACTACTGAATTCAGTGGTTTGAATTAAGATTAACTGAAGGAGAAAAAACAAGGTTCTGAATGTAAATGAGTGAGTCACTTAAGCAGACACTGTCAAAGAGGTTTGGACATCTACACCCAGAAGAAAGGCAAATATGTGTTTACAAATAGCACTCTTCAAAATCACTGAGAGAAAAATAAAATCCCAACACAAAAGAATGCAAGACTGCCCTATTTCAACCCAAGGGTGAAATTGCCTATTCATAATTTCCATTACGCCAATGCCATGAAAAATGATTCTTATCATTTGAGAAAAGAGAAAAATCCTTTGCTCGTCGTCTTTTGATGATTTGGTAGTTAACAAAGTGTCTTTGAGACTTCCATCACTTTAAAAGTAGTTTCAATGGTTCTACAAATAAGCATCAATCTTAGTGTAATGTGAATGGTCCACAAAACACACAAAACATAATCGCCTTCATAATTTTCCACAGCCTCTCTCCATGTTGGTGTTACACTCAAAAAGGTGCAGTTCAAGTTCCCTACAAAACTTACAACATGTTTGGACAAATTACAGGCTACAGTTGTAATAGTTGCTGTTGCTGATCAAGTGTGGTTCCTTGGTTCATGTATGTTCATTTCTTAATCTAGAATTTACAAGTCGAATGTACCTCCATAGAACTCATTGAATAGTGGGGGAAATTTCAAATAAACAATATTTTATTCTTGGTTATTACTTTTAAATAAAATAAAAAAATACATTTACAAACTAGCCTAACACATAGACTTAGAGATAGTTGCATAAAAGCAACTTACAAATGAGCCCGTAATAACAGGGATAGCGAAAAAGTCCCACAAGAAAGACTAATATAGAAATTCATCTTGTGGCTGTATTCATTCTTTCCATGTAAAGTGTTTCATTGCATGTGTGCTGGCATTTGTGTTTTGTTTGTGCATGTAATCACTCCAGAATTTATGTGACCTCATTAATTGGCTGGACTGAGTACCCACAGTAAAACCAGTCATTACCACTCAACCTCTCACAAGCTTGTGAATCACTAAAAGCTTGAGCCTGCTGTATGTGTTTGTGTGTGAGTGTGTGTTTGTTTGTCTCTGTGTGAGTGTGCCTGTGTTTGTGGGTTTGAGAGGTTATGTTTTGGGTAATTAATATGGATATTGATAAACATACCTTCTTGATGGTGCTTGTAGGGACATTTAAATGGCCCCCATAAAACATGGTCTGGCAGGTAGGACATGCATGCACTAAATAACCCCTACAGCAATAACCTGAATCAGGCCCCAGGAGATCTCCTCTGACAGCTGCCTGTAGGTTAATGTCTTGTGTCTGTTGCGTATTAAATGTCAGAGATGAAGTCTTCTCTGTTAACAGCTGATTCATCAGTTGGTAGGGTTTGAACAATGTGTGTGTGTATGTCAGTTGAAAGTTGTGTTTGTTGGGGGCGCCGTGGTGCAAGTCGCTACAGCATCCATTCCACCTTCAGTTCCAGGTGTCAACAGGAACCCAGTTTCGAATTTGACCTACGGCCATTTCCAGATCCCACCCCATCTCTCTTTCACTCACTTCCTGTCATTCTTCACTGTCCTATCTAAATAAAAGGCAAAAATCCCAGAAAATATACTTTCAAAAGATAAAAAGTTACTTATTTCATACTAGCATTATTAAGAATTTGGGTTATGCATACTGTACCTTGCTGGTCCAATCTGACGTTGGCTCTTGCAACCAAGTGACTTAATAATATATCTTGTAGGAGTTCAGTACTTAGTGAGCAGCCAGGAGAGGTGTAACATTAATTTTTCAAAGCTTGTCCCATCCCTGTAAATTTGTAACCATTATAATGTCAGGGTGTACCATGCAGTGATCAGTGCCTCAGCCTGGTATTATCCAATGCTGCCCAGAAACTGACCTTTAAATTTAAAAATTTAAATGAAAAAGTACAGCTCTCTTAGCCTGCTCAGGGGATGCCTACAACAAATGCAGGTTTCTCTCCTGCATCAAAATGGTACATTAATCAAAATCTGGCCATTCCTAAACTCTGACTGAAGTTGAGAAAATGGCCTAGTCCATCATTATTTACAGCCCTACAAACCTCTTCATCCAATGGGGTCATTACCATATATAAAGGGATTGGTCAGTCTGAGCAGATCCTGGCCTCATAGGATGTATTCGACACACTGGGGGGGACTCCCAGCGGCCTCCCTTTTCTCTGCGGTGGACCTAGAAACCCCAGTTTGTCTTGAGCGTGCGGGAGCATAAGAGACAGACATCTACTTTGGTCTCTTTTACCCCATTGCCCCGTTCCATTCCCTTTCTTCTTGCCCCGCAGTACAGCTCCCAGCTGCAGTGCTTAGGAGGCTAAAGTGCCCTGGCGCCGTCAACGTCAGCTCCACGATCTGCCGCGCTGCTCCGAGACCCATAACTCCTTGGCTTTAAAAGGGGACCAGGGACTCGTTGACTGGGAATGGTTTAATAATTTAGTATGGCCTTAAACTAATCTATTTTGAGCACCCAGATGGTATTTTTATTGGCCAAACGCTTAGATAATTGAATGGAATCACTTACTCACCACCAGGCGAATGACACTGCATCCCATGCTGGGTTAACCTTGGTAAAGGTAGCGGCGGAACTTCAGAGAATGTGGCTCCCTGTCAATGTAATTATCTCAAATGGAAAAGTGTAAAAACTGGGACTGTAAAACTATCCCAAATGGTCCTTAAATGTATGAAGAATGTATGTGTGGAAGAGCCTAAAGGTGCATTTAGTGTGTTTCGACAGTGCTATTTCAGTCTCTGAATGTTGCCTGGCTCTTTGTCCTCTGCACAAGGTTGATTTCTTTGATTTGTACTACTCAGAAAAAAATGAAAACTTTTGTACATATTTCTGGCAAATAAAGGCAAGTATGCCACCGATTCTGGCTTTTCCCATATGCCATCAGTAGATATGTCTGTTTAAATTTGTGCAGCGCAAAACTAAATCAGAGGAAACAGATAAATAAACCCAAATCAAACAGACTGATAGGTGAGAAGCCACCCTGAGCAGTGGAGGAAAATACATGTTTGTGTGTAATGTAAAGTGAGTTGGTGTTTTCAGAGTACAGATGCACACTATTTGCTAGGTACATAGGGATTTCTACGTTTGTTAAGTAAGTTTGTCTGTTGAGAAAAAATACACCTATTATGATGTTTATTATGATGATGAATGATGTTTATTATTATTATTATTATTATTATTATTATTATTATTATTATTATTATTATTATTATGTGGATGTCACTGGTAGCAGTTACAGTGTCCCCATGTGGGCACTGTCCTGATGTTCAGGGTTTGAGCAAAGAGGCACTGTAGTTCATATTCTGACAGTCATGTCTAGACTTAGTATTTCTTTTTTATGTACTATGCTTTTAAAATAAACTGCTTGTGGTACTCTAAATAGCCTGCCACAGTTGTACAAGACAATGCTTGAAAGAACAAAAAATATGTAGTTTGGAAAAATGCCTCCTTGCTAAGAAGACTGTTCCAAAGAAGTGGGATTTATGTCAAAACTTCACGGAAGAAGTTGTTTCATATTTCTTTTAACCACAGTCCTGCTCACTGTTGTCAGGTAACTTTGCTCTCAAGCTGTCAGTTACTTTCGACCGCCATGTGATGTTAGTTCATGAGACTCAGGTGGTGTACCTACTAGTGACATAGACATCTACCTGAGAGTGGTGCTTGGAGCAGCAGGGATCCTCCTCTGATAATGCCTTCAGACTCCTGCTTCCTGCCTGCCTGCTTCTTGGGAGGACATCTTAACATCCGCAGATCAAACGTCCCGGGGGAGCAAATGATGGTGGTGCACTACCCATCCATTCCCCCATCTTCATCTTCATCTTCATCGGCTGTGCTGTACAAGTGTGAGTTCAGCAGGAGCACTGACACCCTCTGGCCCCCATCTTTGACAGCCATCTTGGGCCCTCTCTTCTTCACAGATGAAAGGGATCTGCCCATCACACACGTGTGCACATGTGTGTCGCGTCATCCAGTAGAACATGAAATGAATTCGGAGATGTGCAGAAGGCAGGTGGACTGCAACCACCCAACCCACCAACACCCCCTCCACCACCCAAAGCCTTCAGCGGATATTACCAGCAGGGATTAATAGGGAATGGCTGGGTATGTGGAGAGAGAAACAGAGCGTGTTGTCCAATCTGTCTAACTTTATCTTTCAAAAATATACTGTACGTCTTCAGTTCTGCAAACCACTATGACAATTCAGTCCATCTGCTTCTTCAGCATTGATGTAGATGCTTTTGTCAAAAACTACACTTTGTTGAATGGTTTCACAGCACACAATCCCAACAATGTCAACAAAGGATCATTGCATTGTCACTAGAGATTTGAGTTACAGTATAATGTTTATTCTTGTAGCTTCGATACTCACCCAAGTTCAGGGGGAAACGGATGCAGTATTATTTATTTTGCTCCAAAAATTCAGCCTTGGCACTGCATGCTTCCATGTAATTTTATGACTTCATTGATCTGACAGTTGCAGACAACTCTTTTTCTCGCCTGTGTCAAAAGAGGCCAATCACACAATGGCCGCTCTTGAGGGATCCGCCACCGGAATTTCCCCTGCCTCGGCCTGTATCATTGTTCAAGGGGAAGGCGGCGAGGTCCTGAATCCATCATCGACCATTGAACTCCTCCGCCTGCCGTGTCAGTCATGGCCTGTGACACAGGATGCCAGGGGCTAGGACTGCCGGTGCACAATAACGGCCCACAGATGGGACTCCATGGACTCATAGCCAGTCACTTCCTCTGATAATTCCACTCCAGCCTTGAGATGGAACTTTTTGACCATATACACCACAGCACAAATCTGTGAGGAAATAGGCAGAAGTATCAGTAAGCCAAACCAGTTTCTCTATGAGCCTGATTTTCAATTTTTCAGCATTGTTGGTTATGGGATGAAATATTTTAGACCTGTCCAGAACTTCATCATGTCGGCCCTGCCCTTTTCAAAATCATTCAGGATGCAGCGGCAGGCAGACTGAATCTTATCCACTTAGGGTCTTGCATGCACATTCCTTTATCATAAATCTGACTTTTCTCTCATTTCCACCTTCTTTATCCCTCCGAGATGTTTTGCATTAATGAGGTTGAGGAGCGGAGACGTGTGTGTGTGTGTGTGTGTGTGTGTGTGTGTGCGTGTGTGTCTGTGTGTGTAGCATGGCTGGCTAATCAGTCAGTTCCAGCAAGGTGTGCTGCACAGAGAGCAGGCCCAGAGATACTGCTTGAATTTAAATCACCAGGCACTAATGAAATGATCATTATTTTGGGAAAAGCAAAGTGATTCCCTCTGGAAGTGCTTACCGTGTGTGTCCCTATGTGTGTCCTTGTGTGTGTGTGTGTGTGTGTGTGTGTGTGTGTTTATCTCTCTCGCTCTGCCTCTCTGTATGTGTCTGTAGTTGTGTATGTGTGTGTGTTTATGAGTCTATCTCTCTCTCTCTCTGTATGTGTCTGCCTGTGTCTGCCCTCCTCTCTCACTCTCTCTCCCTCTCTGTGTGTGTGTGTGTGTGTGTGTCAGCATAAGGAACAACATCTCTTTCCTCTTCGTCACTCTTGCCTTACCATTAAGGGTGGAGTGTCTGCATTCGGGTGCAGATAGTGCGGAGACGGATGGTTGCGGGTAATGAAACTGTAATTTCTTATGCGAGGAGCCAGGGGATTATCTCTGAAAGTGTTTATTAAAGACTCCGAGCAATAATTCTTGCCTCCCCCGGTGTCACTCTTCTTGCCATTAGGTATTGTGTATGCATGTTTGAGATATATCTCAATATAGACTGTCAGATAAATCATTCTTTCAGAGGACCTGGATGGTATTGATTGGCTCAGACTGTGTACACTGTAAGAAAATTTCCCGTAAAAAAACAGGAATCAACTGGCAGCAGAGTTTCCAGGAAGTTCCTGTTATTTAACGGTGGCCTGGTTTAACATTAAGTTAATGTAAAATAACAACATTAATTTCCTGTAAATTAACAGGAAACAACTGGCAGGATTTCCAGGAGCTTCCCGTTGTTTAACGGCAGACTACCATAACATTAAATTCCTGTTAAGTATATAACATCATTTTCATGTTGGGTAACAAGAAAAAAATGTGATCTTCACGTTAGTTACACAACAGGTCTTTAATTTTTTACAATTACAGGAAACAAGTTCCATATATTGAGTTCATCCACTCTCAAATCAACATTTTAAAGATAAAAATCCATTTTTTCACATCAGTTACTTATTTGTAGTTTAACAGATATTTTATTTCACAGCACTTACTTGACAGTCTAACAGTAAAGTAATCTTTGTAATCTTTGAAAGATGAAGGGACATGAAGCAAGATAATAGTAAATAGTAATTCAGGAACATGTAGACTGACTATAATCGTATTTCAGGATCAGGGAATAAGACACAGAAGAATTATCATGGAAAATAAAAACATTGCATTAGGCTCGTGTATCATGTATGAATGTAAAATGTAGATACATAGTAGTATTTTGAAAATCGGATTTCAAAGAACAGGTAATAGGATACAGAGGAATTACAATGGAAAACAAATACATTGCATTAGGCCCGTTTAAAATGTAGACACGCTATCTAGTAGTATTTTGAAAATCTTATTTCAAAAAACAAGGAATAAGGTACAGAAGAATTATCATGAAAAACAAAAACATCGCATTAGGCTCGTGTATCACGTATGAATGTAAAATGTAGACACGTGATCTAGTTGTATTTCAAAAATCGGAAATAAGGTACAAAAGAATTATCATGGAAAATAAAAACATCGCATTAGGCTTGTGTATCACATATGTATGTAAAATGTAGACATGTTATCTAAAGTAGTACTATTTCAAAATCAAATAAGATACAGAATAATCATCACAGATATTTATCAATTATCAATATCATTGCATCGCATTGGCCTTGTGTACATGTGAGAATGAATAAACTGACAGATTATGTCCAGAAGAATTTAAAGTAAGAGATGAGTATAAATGATAATCAGGGAGGGAATCAAGTAACATTCATGAGAAATCAAGTAACATTCACTTTACTTATTAGTGATTGTTCTTAGGCTTCTTCTGGGCCTTTTTCTGTGAGAGAGAGAGAGAGAGAGAGAGAGAGAGAGAGAGAGAGAGAGAGTTACAAAAACTGATAGGGTACACTAGGATTCATGTAGAGGAAAATTGTGCCAAAGTGAATGAATCGGATGTGAATTTGTAACGTTAACACACTTTCTCACAATGAAATTAACTGACATTTATTACTTACTGTAACTGCATTTATATTTGATTTAATCAGTTGTATAAAGTAGAAGTATAGTGTTATGTGGTTATTACAGCAGTACTATGCATGATTGCTCTCTTCAGAGGGTGTAATCCTGCATAGTAGTGCTTATAACTACATAGTAGACTACTACACAACCCCCCCAATACATACCACACATAAAACAAACTCTGGTTCGAAAAGTGTGACATGAACTTACCTCTGGAAGAATTCAAGGGTGCACGCTGCCTCCTCCTGATATTGCAGATTCAGAATATAGAAGGTGGAGAAACATGTCGCAATCCCTGTTAGAAATGTGGCGAGGTTGGACCCTTCACAAACGATTAAGGATTCAATGCTGACCATCCACTTTTGATGATTACCTTGTCGTTCACCTGAAAAAAAGAATTTTCATATTCAATTTAAGATATAGATCCACATGTCAACTATGATTAGATTCCTTTTAGGATTTTGTCCAAACAAAATTCAATACAGAAAAAAAAAAAAAAATTTAGTGTTCAAAAGTTGATTTAAATATGTATATGTTGATCATTATTACTCTAGTGAATGAAAACAAACATACCTAGTAATATCAGGCGAGTGCCACAGGTAGGCTTGGAAGACTCAACATCAGCTACAGTCGCACATCCCTTAGCAAAAGAAAAGAAAGGCACTGAACAACTCTTCATGATGTGTGTGTGTGTGTGTGTGAGTGAGAAAGTGAATGTAATCTCTGTGAGTGTGTTGTGTGTGTGTGTGTGTATGTGTGTAAGGAGTGAGTGAATGTGAGTTGTCTGCAAGGTGAGTATGAAAGGTGTGTGTGTGTGTGTGTGTGTGTGTGTGTGTCTGCCGTTGAATGATTAAAAGTGATGAGGCGGGTGTGATAAGATGTTTGTGTGAGGAATGTGTGTATGTGTGTGCAAAGTGAGGGTGCTTGCTTTTGAAATTGTCTGTCTTATCAAAACCACATTGTTTATGGTTTCTATATATGTGTGTCTAAAGACCTAGATAGATAGATAGATAGATAGATAGATAGATACTTTATTGATCCCCAGGGGAAATTCAAGACCTGCATGTCTCTTTTATTTGGCAATCTGGAACACAGCATGGAAGGTCTATATTGGGTATATTGTCATGAATTTAGGTATGGCTCACATAAATAGACGCAGTGGACTGATGCCCACATATGACATGTAAACATCTTCCTGTTGCATGCCGCTAGCTCAAATGAACTCAGGAGGAATACCATACACGTGTCATGCAACCACCTCTGCTATGGAAAGCTAGCTAGGCTACTAACTAGCATTAGCTTTCTAAACTGTCAACTGAAGGACTTAACAAAGTAATTACCAGCACGGGCGAAATCCATGCATACAAGTAAACACTGAAAGCAGTAGTCACACTACACTGATCCGTTTGTGCCATATTGTTTATTTGGCCACTGGTTTATTAAACTGATGATGCTAAGCAGACTTAGCTAGCAAACAGTGTTATAGCAGGTAAATCACGCGAGTTAAACTTTAAAAAACTACGCATACCCTACTCATACCAATACTTTTAGATGGCTTCAGATTGCAATGGAGAAACGTAAAATTTGATCAACAAGTGATAACGATAACGCATGGCTTAAGGGCGAAAGCATGGTTTTGGCTAGCTGAATAGCACTGCTACTAACTTCGTTTCAGCAGGGTAACATTCAGAGATGTTGTATTATACAACTTGTATAAACATGACCAGTGTGCTTTCAAACGTTGTATTTCTGGTCAAAGATGACAGATAAACTCACCTTATTGTGTTGATGGGTTTGGGTATGATTCCAACGTATCGTCTTCTCTCAGCAGACAGCTTCCCATCACCAGATCGAAGGTAACGTTAATAGATAACAGGAAGTACGTGTGTTCCAGAATAAACATTACGGGCGTGGTAAATAACAGTGTTGGAGCCTGATTTTACACATTTGTCTTACTAATGACTGGAAAGTCCTGTTTATTGAAGGAAACAGGTGAATAATGTTGGAATCTGGGTGTAAATTTACAGAAACTTTTTACAGTGTAGAAAGGAATCGGATTGCTAAGGCAACTACCGTCAAACTGTGTGTCTTTAAGTAGGATTCTCCGGTGCTGTGCGGTAGGAGGGGTTGTGGTGACGCTCGCTGGCTCTTTGGTGCTGAGCTGAACAGCGATTTCACCTGCAGTTGAGAGCAAACGGAGTCAGGACGGTCTTCTACAACCGACGAGCCTACTACCGCAAACAGGCGACAGAAGGACCATCCTAGCGCAGGCACCAGGGAAATTATACAATTCTCCAAAGAATTCGGACCGAATCAGAGTACTTCAAGCAGCCTCCGCTCGCTTGCAAGGATGAAAACAGGCTTCGTTATCTTATTAATGGGAATCCTCCTATTGGACTCATCTTGGGTAAGATTACACATCTTTTAAACAACGTGGAAGTGGCGCCGTGGTATTCTGTGAACTATTTTTAAGTAGCAGATAGTGCGGATGACAGACTGCGGTTGTTAGTTAAATGGTTCACTTGTTGTAGATTCTTTTGGAGGCGGACATTGGATTTTCTGTGGTTTCTTTATTTCTATTCAGCAAATTATATCAAGAGTGTATTTTCATGATTACCCCAATAGAGACTGACGTACCCATACCCGTCTTCTAAATCCTCGTAAAAACACGCGTTCTATGCTTAAACTACATTACAAGTGGCCTTTTTGAGAGAAAGCTTAGTGAAATGATGTGTTAGTGCCAGAATAGAGGGTTTTGCAGAATATTAGATAAAACGTTCGGACGGACACAAATAATTTATTCGGTGACAACATGAAACGGCTCCCTCAGCGTTTCAATTTACAAAGCCTTATCAACCCAGATAATGGTACCTTAAAGCCCACACAGAACCGCAGTCGTTAAATGCGGCGGAGACCCTTGGCTACAGTTTTTCCGCAGGGGTATGTATTTGTTAGAGGCTGCTGTAGACAATAAAAGTTGACTTTTGGGATTTTTATGAACAGGTTGGACACGCTGTCGATGGCTTCATCACATAATATCAAATCAGGCACACTTTGGATGAGCTAGCTGATGCTGCCTAGATTAATGTGATGCAGGCTACCCGCAAGACATGGATCATGCCATAGGCGCTAATGAGTTTGTTTTATATTTTTAGCTTATCGTTAGGCCTAGCTGTTTAAATACAATGACATTAGCTACAATTTAAAACACAACTAGAACAGAACAGAACAGAAAACAATTGCATTTTATAATTGTGCATTTCTGAAATTAGATTCCCTATGCATAGTTCACTTTTAAACAAAGTGATTATTTTTTGCACTTGTTGAGGTAGGCTATGTCATGTTGGGCAGACAGACGCATGTTTTTTGCCCCTGGTTTGGTATGTGTTGAAATTCTTTCAATTCGAATTTTGGAATTAGTGTAGTGAATATGACTAGGATCTTGAATATGTATACCCTCTCATGGTGTGTTGAGTGTTGGCTAAGAAGGGGTGGTTCATCGTGTCGAGTGCAGCTTCAAAGTAATCTGGGAACAGCCATTTATCTCAATTCGCACTTTTCCATACCCTGAGTGGACAAAGTCTAGCTCTGCTCCACTATTACCTCCATACAATAACGGCGTTAGTTTAATTAGTGACTGACGTGTATCAGCTTCTGCACAGAGAATGGTAATTATTTTGAACATGTGTCGATGAGACAAGGAGCACATAAGCATCGTTTACAAACGAACAAAAATAAAATGGACAAAGCACGAAAAACAGAACAGTTTTAATGTGTTGCAACAAGGAAAACTGTAGTGGCACCTATGTGTGCTCGCGCGAGTACAGAGACAGTTGGGGTGTGTGCGTCTCTCTCTGTTTTTGCTTATTTTGTCAATCTGTCAATCCCTCAGTTATCTCTATTACAATGTTTTTCTTCCCCGATGCAAACATGTGTATTTCCATGCCATGTATCTTCCATGTACACAAGAAAGAGCCCTTGACTTTTGTAAAGTACCAGCCACACCTTTCCATATACACAGATAGGCACTCACACTTGTTTCCCCCAAATCATGTTGCTCCCTTCAGTTGTAGGCTAATGCTGTGGCTTTGTTGTGAATCTCATATACATTCAGAGTAGACAGACACAATTCTGGCTACTGAGAAACTGCACGATTATGAATTTTCAGTGCATTCATCGTTGAAAGTAATGGTTTTATCCGTTGAAAGTAAATGTTTGACTTCTCTCCAAAGCATAACTTGAGAAGTATCCCACTGAGATGTGAATCATATTAGTTTCCAGCATTTCTCAGATCACACATACAGTATATTCTCTGTTTTTTCTTTCTTTTTTTTCTATCTCAGTGCCATGTTTTGAGTGGAAATGTTACAATGGAGTACCTCTTTCTTTTCCTCGTAGGTGACTAAGGGAGACCTACCACTGAAAGCGTCCTGCCAGCCCGGATTTTCTCAAAGTTTTTATACCTTGCTCGTTTCAAGGGATGTACTGCAAGGCCGGAGCATTCTCAAAGGTAAGGCTCGCATTTCCTTTAATGAGCCAAGCTTTTCCTCACACTGTCACGCAGCAGCGTGGTCAAAGGCAGACGTCAGAGGCCCCTCTAAAAGGGCCATGTGCACAATTGGCAGTCGGCTTCTTCAATCTGCCGTTGTGCCGTGGAGGTGGACTCCTCTTTTCAAGAAGAGAGCGAACCCTAGCACCCTGGCACCGCAAAGGCAAATTGGAGAGCGAGATATTCAGTTGGGAGCGACGCAGCGCACGCGGAGAGAGAAGTGTGTGATGTCTGTGTGTGTGTGTGTGGTGGTGTGTGTGTGTGGGGGGGGGATACGCAGGCACCCATACCCATGGTTTTAAAAAGTAGGTCTATTTAATAGTGATACCCACACCCCTGCAGACAGCAGATAGGCAGATCTCAGATGTAGATGACTTCCTCCTGGGAGGGACGGCTAGAAGGAGCAGAACACCAGCCCAGGTGCTGTGGTTCAGAGCTCATGATCACCAGTTTCCACGATTTCACGCATTTCTCTGATTTCAAATTGACAACAGCATCCTCACCCTAACAAAACGTTTTACCAGAAGGCCATTCAGCACTTTTCATTTGCACAGCAGCTCTCTTGGCGGTGAGGGCTTGTGTGCAATTTTATGTGATATGTCATACATCCTCAGTTGCTTTTTTTGTGTGTGTTTCTTTGTCTTTTAGACTTTTATGTGATTTCTAAAAATGCTTAGTTCTGTGTCCAAAGGGTCAGTCAGGAGATGTACAGTGTGATTGTTCATCTCACCTCCACCTTGTTGTGAGTGCGGAGAGATGTGTCGAGTGAAACAGGGCCTGATGGGGTTAATGTGCTCGGTGACCTCTACCATGGGCACTTGCTGTCCTTTTGTCTTCTTGTGTTGCTTGTCTTGACTCCTGGAGATTGTGAGGCTCTTATCCTATTAGAGGCCCACTCAAGAGAGGTCGTGGTGGGGAGATGCTGGTTGGCAGATTTGTACACCATCATCACCACCGTCATTTTGATCATTTATCCTTACCAGCACTATCTTTCTGATCCACTTCCACATCATCATATCATCTCCACCATCAATATCATCACCATCACCATCACCATCACCACCACCGTTTTTAGCATTTATGGTCTTTTGATTTACACCATTGGATTTGGATGCCAAGGTAATTATTCAGTGGACCAGCTTTGGCTAGCCTATAGCGCAGGAAATTTCATTGACACGCAGGTGCTAATCTGCCTGTGCTCCTGCCAATACGGGCTAATTGGAATCCTGCATTGATCTCCATGGCTTCTCCCCTCAGCAGAAACGTGTTACTATTGGTTCACACATTACCCTCAGGGTAACCGCTGTATCAGTTACGGTGGCTGGCATGGCCTGGTTCCACTGAGCACTGAGCTTTTTTGGTTGAATTCCCCTGGTATGTTTGTGCGTGAACTTTTCCTTTTCCAAACAGGCATAATTGCCAATGTTGGTTGCTGTGCCAAGAACATGAACATCAATATGGGCCTTTAATTAAATTCTAATTGTGTGTCTGAAGGATTCATCACTGATTATTGTGCAGCTCTTTTCAGAAACCTCATAGTAACACAGTATTGGGTTACCCATCTCTCACAGTGATGGAATTATTCTGTCTTGGAATGGGTGGCCGTTTGTTTACATGTGTGGTATGTGTGTGTGGATGTTTGTGTTTGTGTGGTGTATGTGTTTTGTGTGTGTTTGTGTTTGTATGTGTTTGTGTCCATGTTGAAAGGGGGTGTGGTGTAGCTGGTTGTGCCTGTGAGATGATGCATGATTTTGTATGTGCTAATAAATGTGTGAATACCCATCTTGTGTGTGTGTGTGTGTGTGTGTGTGTGTGTGTGTGTGTGTGTGTGTGTATGTCGCATAAGCCATGTGTGGGTGTTTACTGTGGGTGACTGTGGGCTGCTGGCACATGCAAAGTCATGATCTGCAAAGGAAAGGGGAAGGAGAGAGAAAGAGAGAGATGGAGAGAAAAGAAGAAAGATGGAGAGAAAAAGAGAGAGAGCAAGAGAGAGAGAAAGAGAGAGAGAGAGGGAGAGAGAGACAGCCTTGTCTGTGCTCATTAGCTGCCTGGGGCTCGGCGGAGAGAGGAGAGGAGACGTGAGAATGAGGCAGGCTTGTTGTCATGAGTCGATACAGTAAGCCCGAGTGCAGTGCCGTAATGGAGGCACAAGCCCAGCAGGGGGTGTCAATACAATCACACAGCAGCACAATGAAAAAGCACTTTGTCTGCGTCCGGGTGCCTGCATGCTGCCTGCTGCAGTGCCTCGCCACACAACACCTTTTGTGCATCACTCACATGGACTAGAGGACCGAGTTCTTAAGTTACCTGAAGTGAAGAGTTGAGGACATATTTTCTTTCTTTTCCAGGTTGAAGGCCATGTGAAAGCAGTCATGGCTGAAAAAAAATCTCTGTGGTGTAAAAAGAAACCAGACCTACAACCACCCGACTCCCCCGGCCCACCCCACCTCAGCGTCACCCCCAACTAACCCCCACCCACCCCCGACAAACCATGCCCTCCTCACCTCTCATCTTTAAAAGCAACAGAAACATAAGCCCGTCATGCCTCTGAAAATCCATTAGGGCAGCATTGTGGCCGTTCCAGTCCTTACTTATCTGACATTTATGGCTTGTTGGTTTCCTCCCTCTCGTGTTATGGTTTCTCGGACCCTGCCAGAGTCACGATGGGCCCCTTACAGGCTCACAGATGCAGCATCAGCAGCAGCAATAGCCGCAGAAGCAGCAGCGCAGCATCTGTGGTAGTGGCGGCAGCAGAGGCAGCAGCAGCTGCGCTATGGGCCCTATCTGTGAGCCTGGTCACGCAGCTGCGCCGTGAGGCCCAGGCCAACACAGCGAGTGATTTATACAGCCGGCCCGTGGTGATTTATCGTTTGTAAAGGGACGTCGCGGAGGGGGAGGCAGGAAGCTCCTCTGGAAAGACTTTAATAATAACGTTGTTTAACCTAGAACCGTCATCTGGGGCAGAAGAAGGGGGTGGGGTGGGGACTGGGGGGTTTGGGGTGGTTGGGGTGGGGTGCACCGGAAAAAGTAATGGGTTGGACAGAACTGGGGCTCTGGACGCGCGAGGGCTGAGGATCGCGGAACAGTGGGACAGTGACGCCGCAGAGGCGAAAAGGCTAAGCGGAGCAGACAGAAATTGGGGCATTGGGGTGAGGGTTCGTGTGTGTGTGTGTGTGTTTGTGTGTGTGTGTGTGTGTGTGTGTGTGTGTGTGCGTGTATGTGTTAGGGGCTATGGTTGACATACGACGCCGGGAAGTCCCAGTAAAGAGGTTCAAGACTTTTTGCCGACTCATGTGTGTGTGTGTCTCTGTGTGTATGGCTTTAATTACCTGCATCTTCAGATGACAGCTTCACCTTTTAGTTTCCCTTCCTATCGGTACACCCATGTAGGTTTAACCTTTTTTTCACTTGTGCGCAGTACACCGCGTGGCACTAAGTGTTCTCCAAAATGGACATACGCACATGGTTTGCATTACGAGTTATTCTAACATGCCCGTCTCAGGAAAACCACAGGAAGGTTTTCCTGAGATATGACCTGAGTTATACTGTGTGTGTGACAACAATCTTCATCAGTTAAAGTCATGTGTGCTTTGCAGTAATGGACTTCATAAGCACGGCAGTGTTTAGAGATAGCATGGGGAAATAAACACCGCCCCAAGCTTGAGTAAACCGAGCTCACTCTGCCTCTCTGCTGTATGTAATCTATATGGGCATCAAGTCAGAAGTCAGGAGAGCATATGATGATGGCAAGAATGCAAACTGTCTGTTTATGTCCTTTTAAAGTGATAAGCGGGCGCATGCCTACATCCCAGGGGAACATTTCACAATTGCATTTCACTTCTGTCAAGTTTTGTCATTGCATTTGTTTACATCTCTATCTGTGTGTGTGTGTGTGTGTGTGTCTGTGTGTGTGTGTGTGTGTGTGTGATTGTGCAGGGGGTTTGTGGATGTGTGTGTGTGTGTGTGTCTTAGAGAGAGAGTATGTCAGCTTGTGTGTGTGTGTTGGTTGGTTAGTTGGAAGGACCCAGCCTGACCCAGATAACATTTCTTGTCCCCTGAGGCGCTTCACCCTACAGTTAGCAATAGCTGAACCGTTTGTGTGTGTGTGTGTGTGTGTGTCCAAGACTGTGACAGACAAACTAAGACATGGTCATGGGGACAGAGTACAAACACACACCTCCAGGAGTGTGTCGGCCCCTCCGGGAGTGACTCAGTGTTCGGGCAGCAGGCAGGCCACTCTCTCCCCTCCCGGTGCAGACAGAGCTGTTTCCCAGTCCTCCCTGGCTGCTTCCCGGCCGCGCGACTCTCCGCAGGGAGGCCTCGGCGCTTCTTGACCCCAATCCTAAAGCATTTTCCCCAGGCTGCCGGCGCTGGCAGCTCCCTTCCCTTCCCTCTCCTGCACCCCTGGGGGTCGAGGGTTTTTTGGAATAAGACCGAGCGAGTGCTCTTGAGAGTTACAGTAGTACAGGGTTGGGGTGGAGAGGAGAGGATAGAGAATGGTGTGTGTGTGTGTGTGTGTGTGTGTGTGCCTTTTGTCAGTTTGTTTGTATGAGCCTGCCAACATTGAATGGTTTCAGGTGACAAAAGACCAGTGGTTTAAGCAAGGACACCTCTTCAGTTTGTGGTCCCCTTGTTCTCTGCTGCACCAAAACCATTCAGCCAGCAAACAGCCAATTCAGTTGAAAATGTTAAGTTGAATTTAAACTGGAGACACCATCACTCCTATCTGATTTCATAAGCCAGACTAGTAATTCAAGTCATTGACCTTTATTTGTTTTGTTATTTTTATTGTTATGTTTATTGTTGGAATTACTGTTGGAGAAGCCATATTGGAGAGGCTGTTCCCCTCTCTTTTATCCAGTTGTGACAAATAGAGCAGAGTTGGGGCTGGAGGCTAGCAGCTTGGTTAGAGGGGTAAAGCGGCTCGCTTGTGCTGGGAGCCAGGGCACAAACTCACCCCCTGCCCCCTTCTACCCCCTCAGAGAAGGAGAGGGAGAAGCCAGAGCTCTCCAAATAATGCAAATTGATTTGAACCACAGTTTCTCCAGGATAATGGCTCCTAAACTTCCTGTCAAGACGCATCGAACAAAAATCGGATGATGACTCTCTTTTTGTCTCTCTCTCTCTCTCTTGCGCACGCGCGTGCACTCTCTTCTCTTTCTCTCTCTCTCTCTCTCTCGTTCTCTCTTTCTCTCTCTCTTTTGATCTCTCTCTCACTCCCTCTCTCTATCTCTCTCCCTTTCATTCCTCATTTCTGAGGGCATTTGTGGAGCCTCTGTCTGTTACACGTGCCATCCAGGCACTAACGTGTGTGACCGACACACTCAGAGCAAAGGGCTCTGATCCAGTATGCCACTAGGAGCTGAAAGCACCCAGTGTTTCCAAACATATTCAGTACACCAGACCAAGAGCTTGGCATGTTTAAATACTGACTAACGGCTAATCAAACTTAAAACCTTTACATTGGCAGGCTCAATGTGCAGCTGTCTCTTAATTAATATGATTGGGTCTTCATGTCGGGAAGTTCTGAACAATTTAACTAATGGCCCTTCAGTGTGTGTGTGTGTGTGTGTTTTTGTCTCGGGTGTGCATGTCTTGCTTTGAAATCCAACAGCTTGTTCTCTCGGCATTTACTCTGTTGCTGCAATGTCAGGGCTGATAGACCGATTCTTCATGTGAGTTTTGAGATGTCGAAAAACAAGTATGAGAATGTTTTTTTCATTCTGTTGTTGACACGGCTCTCTGAGATTTTTTAAGTTTATACTTCAGCTCACTCTCGCTCAAACAGAATAAATCCGTTTTGATGTCCTGTTTGGATCTTGCCGTTGGTGCTGGGGAGGTGGAGGAATCGCGGTGTAGGCCTCGGGGATTACGCGCGGGGGCCAAGGTGTGTGTGCGGGCAGCTCAACTTCAGAGTTCAGACGTCTCACTCCAACCTCTCCTTCGCTTTGCTTTCTTGCATTTTTCCCTCCATCATCTTGTCTGCCTTCCTGACTTCATTTGCTTTTTTCTCTTTTCAGCGAATCTTTTCTTTTTAACTTCTTTTTCTTCTAGGTCTGCCTCCCTCCCCTTTTTTCGTGTTGAAACCCAGAGCGTGACTACCTACCATTGCAGCGTGTTGAGTAATTCTCTCCCTGGGATATTTTCCTTTCCATATTTCCCAACGTATTCTCAACATAAAGCCTTCAGATCTTCCAGGTTGATCTGCCTCCTTTTTTAGGAGCAGAATACAAAAAGGAAATGTGTCTTTTATTAGACGTATGAACATCCATCAAACACGAGTGACACATTGAACCTGACCCGGTGCACACTGAATGGTTCAAAGGGTAACCCGACCTCTGGGAGCCATGTTGGAATGCCTGTCATATGAAGATACATTTACAGCCCTGGTGAAACCATTTTCACATGGATTTGCTCCAGCAATGAGCATGGTTATAGATTTTCCAGCAAAAGGGATCCCACGTGTTCTTAAAAGACATAGCAGACAATCCTCAGCTGTGGGGTGGGGGGTGGGGAGGATCTGAGCGGCTGGGTCCATCATGTTATATGGACGAGGGACGAGACGGTCGGGCACCTGTCACCACTGGAGGAGTCCAGTCATTAGATCGGCATACTGGAGAGAGGAGAATGGAGAGAAAGAGAGAGATTAAGGGAGAGGGAAAGACATTCAATGGAGGGTGTGAGGGGAAAGAGAGGAAGGGAAGCCATGTGTGAGAGAGGGGAAGGGAGTGAGAGAGGAAGAACATATGTGTATGAGAGAAAGAGAGACAGAAAGAAAGCAGGAGGAAAGGAGAAAGAGATCAGGAACAAAGAGAGAGAAAGAGAGAAAGAAAGGAAAGGTGCATCTTTTCCTGTGGCCTCTAGAATGTGGTGGGGAAGTCCTCGGGTATGTGTGTGTGTGCATGTAGAGCTGCAGGCCTGGGGCTCTGGGGTTACAGGCCCACCTGAAGATGTCAAACTATTTTCTTCTGAACACTTTTTTTTTATGAGCAAATCCGTGGAATGGCCACATTCTTAATATTACACCTGGTCTGGTCCCTCTGTGTTTAAGATATCACTTCACCCCCTTTACCTGGTGTGCACACACACACACACACACACACACACACACACACACACACCTGGGGTGGTCAAGAAGGGCTGGGGAGAAAGATATGAGGATGGCAGCCTGTCCTCTTAAGTTGCATCTAGCCGGGGATATGTGATCCCAAAGTGCATCACCTCTCCCCGGCTGTTATTACATTCCGTAAACCTGGGATGGGGATTACGGTGGCAGGACTGTGATAAGCTCGAGCTCCACTTTTTTTCCTCTTCTGTCTAGAGATTCACCCAGACTGTCCGTCAGAAAAGCTTAGCCTGTTGTAGGCCTTGGTGGGTGGACAAAAGGCCCCCCACCCAATGACATACTTACAGGACTTGCTTTCCTACTCTCTCACCTGATCGGCCAAGGTGCAATAGAGTGGACAGTCTGAGACATGAGCCATGTCTTTCCACCAAATAGTGGAAAGTCTGTCCCTAAAGATTAGCCATGTTAGCCAAGGACAGAGTGGTCATACTTCTCTCCCGCTCTCGCCCTTTTTGTCCCTGATCCATTTCTCTTGCTTTGTTTTCTCTCGGTTTATCTCTCATCCTCTCTCTCTTGTGTCTGTTGTCTCCTTATAGTGCTTTCAAATTTAACCTTGAGAGAGAGATTATGAGGTCGTAAACAGTGTCATTCTGAGGCAGTTTTGAGACAGTCGTTTAACTGGATCAAACAGCTGTAAAGTGACAGTTGCTAACCCAGTTGCTCATTAATTTTTCAATTTAGCCGAGACAAACATTGCCTGAGTGACAATGAATATAAAATCTGATTTTTAAAATTATATTATATAAAAATGCATGCATTGTATGTATTTCAGTGTCACCCTGCCAGTCACGTGGCAGAGCAAGCCATGGTAATGCATGCATTTGTACTGTGTTGCTTCTGACACCAGAGACCCTCTGAGTTTACCCAGAAAGAAGAACTGCCTTTTTGATCTTGGGCCTGTGGGGCTTAAACTGCAAAAAAAAAAAAAAATCCTGTCGGCTTGCTAATGTGAGTTGGTAGTTCACCCTGCTTTCACAAAGAATGTGAAATCTGGTTGGATATTTAATTCATTGTCAATTGATGTTATGGCATGGCATTGTTTATTCATGGTGTCTCCCAAGCAGTGCCATTATCAGCCAATAGAGTGAGCATATTAGTAAGGACTAGCCTTCTTCAAATACAATGACCCGAACAACTTGGTCGGCTTGCCTACTTTTGCCAGTGATCAAATTAATTGCCGTTGGCTACACCCACTCAATCCACCATGAAGACCACAGTTGACCTTTGCCATCTGCTGTTGTGCTTGCAGTTTTCCACAGACACACTTCAGATTTGATCCTCCATATTTCAGGGCTCCAGACCATGTGAGGTCTTGGCAGGAAGCCAGAGAGCAAGCGCCCTTCCTCCTCCTCTCCTCTCTCTCCTGCTCCCACCACCACCACTCAGGCTGCCTCATAACAACCCCACGGTTGCCTGTGCAACATTTTAATTACTGTGGAATTGATTAAGTCAGAAATGAAATGAGTGTGAAACAAGCAGGGGGAAGTGATGATTCAGCCTCAAACTTGGGCAACAGTTTTTTTTTCCATTGCATGTCTTAGAAGATGAAGAGAGACAGGGAGTGGGAGGCAGAAAGAGTGTGAAGGAGAAAGAGAGAGAGAGAACGAAAGAGCGAGAGAGAGAGAAGGGGAGAGCTGTATGGGCAACTGAAGGATATGAAGGATCAGCCTGTTTTAGCCTGTCACTGGGGGGGAATAGTTAACCACATTTCATATTGCATATTTCCCCTTCACTTCTAATCTGTCGAGATTAGAAAGAGACCCTGCAAAGAGAAACAAGAGGCACCGCACCCACTTGATAAGGACTTCTAGTGGTCTCCTTCTTGGTGTCTTAATTCGCTTTAAATGGAGTAATGATCTGAAAAGGTCTTGACCTCTGCTTTGCTCTTTCTGGTCACCTAATTCTCATTTACCCGAGGCTACGAGAAAGATCATTATTGTTAATTAAAGAGACTTTTTTTGTGTGTTGAATGTTTTCTTTAATCAGCTACCAGAAGCTCTGTGATCTCCCGAGCAAGCCATCAAGGCCAATTGGAGGGCATGCATTTGCTCATATGCTATTCTCTTTCTCTTTGCCTGCTCCGTTGTGCTCTTTGTTAGCCGAGGGAGGAAAGAAATCCAGAGAGGAGGGCGCGAGGGGAGAGAGAGAAAAAAAGAAGAATTCCTCAGAAGACAAAGTTCTTAACCTAATTACAGATTGTATCCAGAACTCCCTGTGAATGTTCCTCCCATTAAATTCTTAACTTCAGAGAGGACATGGCCGTGAAGTGAACGAGGGAGAGACAGACGGAACGTGTTGATGGTGGAAGAGTGAGAGAAGAAAAAAAGCACTCCAAGCAATCACAAACTAATGAAAATACATTCTCTCCGGCATTTTCCATAGTGAAGCAGACCAAAAATAGAAAGTTTACAGTAGGGAGCCTCGGCTGAAATTACTCTTTTCTTTCTGACTGAGAGTTACAATTCACAGTGTGTGTTGGCCAGTGGATTGGTACAAGTCGTTAAGTTTTTATGTGTTTGATAAGTTGATTATTGTTTTCCATATGTTGGTTGATTCACTGTTATTTCTTTTCAACTTAGTCCTGTGAAGTAATTGCTGGGAACGTTTTGTGTTTCATTCAGTTATATCTCAAAGGAATAGTGAAAGAGGCTCAGAAACTATGGAACTTGAAACAGCGAAACACAAAAAAGGAGACCACTCTCCACAGTGGGGATTGCAAAATTAATTTCTTTCTTTCTTTCTTTTTGGCAATTCCCTTTTTACTGTTTAGAGGACTACTTTGTTAAAAAAAAGCGAGAAAAAAAACAGGGGAAAAAAAACAAGAATCAATTACTTTTTTGATCACATTTTTTTTCCTTTGCTTTTATATTGCGGTATACAGAAGCGAGTTAAATAAAAAGCCTCATAAAGTGAAATTAACCAAAGTAGAGAGAGGAAGCCTCTTCTCCCGGTCAGAGCTTTAATAGCCGAAACTGGCGAGGACGTAGAAAAAAAGAAAAAAAAAACTCCCTGCCTGATTAAGCCCAGTTAATGACAAAGCCTCCTCCTCTGGCTCGACACAGGGAAGGACAAACAGGGATAATGCCCGTGCAGAATCCCAATTTTCCTCCCTGCCATGTCTCCAATCCCGAGGATCCACATGTGGATAAAGCGTCCACATTCTTCCACGCGTCTGTCATTAATGCCTCTCACAGTCCCGTGATGTCCTATAATGGCCGAGAGGCATCTCTTGTGATATGGGTCAAGGGATGGCTTGACATTGCAGCACATGCAGGCAGAGTGTGAGCTTCGCCAGTGCAAATGGGGCACTTCATGTCAGATACACTGTAAAAAATAATAAGTAATGGTTACTTGAAAAAAGGGTGGAAACTCGTTGCCTTAAATATATATAAGTATAAGTACATATACTCTTTTGATCCCGTGAGGGAAATTTGGTCTCTGCATTTATCCCAATCTGTGAATTAGTGAAACACACACAGCACACAGTGTGGTGAAGCACACACTAATCCCGGCGCAGTAAGCTGCCTGCATCAACAGCGGCGCTCGGGGAGCAGTGAGGGGTTTGGTGCTTTGCTCAAGGGCACTTCAGCCATGCGTACTGATCAGGGTTCGAACCGGCAACCCTCCGGTTACAGGTCCAAAGTACTAACCAGTAGGCCACGGCTGCCCCAAATAAGTTAACAACAAAACTTTTCTCTTCCAAGTTATGTTTACTTGATGTCTACAAGTAATGCTTACTTAGAAGAAGTTATCCTTACTTAAGACTTTAAAGTTTTGGTTACTTACTTCCAACTAGTAAAGTTTACTTCATGCCCTCGAGTAAAGCTTACTTGAAACAAAGTTGTATTTACTACTGTTAAATGAGTTACCCTTACTTTGAGTTGTAAAGGGAACTTTATGTTGGATAGTAAAGTTTACTTGCAGAATATACACAAATAGTTATTAGATTAGATAACTTTATTGTCATTTTGCAGAGAACAAGTACAAAGACAACAAAATGCAGTTTGCGTCTAACTAGAAGTGCAAAAAAAGCAGAAAAATGCAATGTGATATACAAAGACAGGTGGTACATAGACAGGATAAGAAATATGCGGTGTAAACAGTAGTATACAGTTGGTTTACAGAAGGTGGTTTAGAGTAATATAAATTAGGTATAAATATGTGCAGTGTATTAGTAGAATAAATATGGATATTCGGTATGAACCATATAAACACTGCAGTTTTTTTCGGTCGTATTCTGGTGTAACCTCCATGTTTCAATCTGTAGTGTTTGAGCAACTGACCTCTGACTTCACATCCAAACAAGCACAACTTACATGTCCAGTTCATTGCTCTGCATTTTCAGTTTTCCAACTGCAAAAAGAAAAAGAGGGCAAAATTATTATCAATATGCATCTATTGGCCATGTTTAACAGCTGATTAAGTTTATCACATTAAATGTTAATTTAAATTATTTCTCCAGTGACCTAATTAATACTGTTAAGCTAAAAATATTATGATTTGGCAACTTATTTTCTCTATTGCTTCAGGCCAGTACATTTATCACAATAGAATTTAAAATGTCAATCATACATTGGAATTATATGACGCCATTTTGCACCTCGATAGACCTCTCCAGAATAAGTCCCGCCTCCTAACTTCCGTATCCATCCAACCTTCGGTCGTCAAATGTCTATGGGAAATAACATGGCGTTTTGAAAGATCGTACCTGTCAAACTCTGTAGGTGACAAAGTAGAAAAAGCTGCTGGGCAGATTGGCCTACACACTTCTGTAGTGTGTATAGTCTATAGTAGTATAGTCTACAGTATACTACTTAAACGGCACCGACAATCAAAAAATCCAGTGGAAACTAGATGGCAGAAGTATGTAAGCCAATCTGCCCACCAGCTTTTTCAACTTCGCTACCTACAGTACAGATGTTTTACCGGTATGATATTCCGAAACGCCATGTTATTTCCCATAGACAATCGACGCCCGGAAGTTGGATGGATACGGAAGTAACGGAGGCGGGACTTATTCTGGAGAGGTCTATAACGGCACATTCGTTCAAATTCCACACACTGCAACCTAAGTCCTCTTGCTAAATCACAACGAAAGATTTTAGATAAAAGACCATGGCTAATTTTCTCAGTCAGTATGTTATGAGTCCAATTATCCTAATTGTTTTATCAATACAGTAGGAATATCGACGTAAACCATACACCATTTAATCTTTACACGTTTTGAATCAACTTCTCATGAGAAATGGCTAACGTTAGAACTAAACTTCATTAAAGTGGAAATGAAGCAGAAGAGCTCATGAAGACAACTGCTATTGGCAAATTTATACAGCCTAGTTCTAGACCCCAGGCGCCACCACTTCCTCATAACTTCGATAACAAAAAAATATCAAAGGGCTTGAATACCTAGAATATTTGTTTTCTGCTCTGCATGGTCTGAGGCAGTGTTAACTCGCATAGCTGCTATCAGTTAGCTGCAACTGTTAGCAGCTAAGCATATATCGCCACTTAGCAAGTTGAACTTACCATTACCCCAGCTGTTAATGAAACCGAATGTACAGTTTTGCACAAATGCTGTTAGTTCAACCTATACTGTAAACATTTGACACATTAATACATACTGTAAACTTATCGGACAGAGCAAGTCACTGGTGAAGCTGCGTTACACTCCCATCCCAAAAGTCAGCCACACAGTAACACTGCCGACCGTTGGCTGTGGAATCCAGAATGCTCCCTCTGCTGACTGTGCACGTGTGCACTGCGTGAGTCCAGTTTACTCAGGTCTGAGTTGTGCAGCTTACTCGTGTATCTCAAGTTTTAGACCCCATTGATGCAAGTTCGGCACATTACTAATGTTACTCTAGTAAGAACACTAGGTCAGCCTATAGTAAGTAAAGTATACTTGTGTTACTGCAGTAAGATGTAGTGTTATTTTTTACAGTGTATGTGTGCTGCTTTGAACTCACCCTCTAGAGTCTAGGTTTTCCTCTTATTCATCTATATGCGTGTGTGTGTGTGTGTGTGTGTGTGTGTGTGTGTGTGTGTGTGTGTGTGTGTGTGTGTGTGTGTGTGTGAAAGAGAGATAGAGAGTGAAAGGTGACGAACCGCCCTCTCTAGCACTGGCAGAAATCCTCTGCCAAGCGCTTTCCCTTCATTCAAATTCCTTCGCTCCCTCTGTTTTTGTTAAACATTCCCTCTACCCTTCGCCTCCTCTGCAGCCGATGTTGGAGCAGGAAGGGGAGGGCTCCCCTGTGCCCTAGCGGTGGTGCCGGGCCTGGGGTTGTGGGCGGAGGGCGTTGTGCCACCCGTGTCTCTGCACCCAGCGCCGGAGAAATGATCAAGCCCTGAATGAAAGAGACAAAAGTAAGAAAGGGAGACGAAAGAGAGAGAGAGAGTGAGAAAGAGAGAGAGACAGAGAGAGAGAGAGAGAGAGAGAGAGAGAGAGAGAGAGAGAGAGAAGGAGAGAGAGAAGAGAGTGAGAGGGGAGAGATCAGACACCTCTGAGCCTTTGCACCCCCAGCCCTTAAATGCAGACACTGCTAGTGAGAACACATGCAAACACACACACACAGACACACAGGCACACACACACACACACACACACACACACACACACACACATGCTGTGCTGAGCGAACAAGCAAGCCCCCTCAAAAGTACTGCTGCTCTTCGGAACATTTGGTCTTCATAAAGAAGCAGACAGATAAGATTTTTTGTATGACCGAATGAAATGACAACCTGCAGTTTCTCTCTCTCTCTATTTCTCATACAGAGAGAGAGAGAGAGAGGGGAGAGAGGGAGAGGGGGAGAGAGACAGAGGAAATGAAGGCATGGCCAGGTCCGGAGGGTGATTATCCTAAATGGAGAAATGAAAGGATTACAAAGCGATGGTGTAATCCAGCTGTCAATCCCACACCTCATTAGCAAACAAAAGGCAGACACAGGAGGAAAGTCAGGGAAGCGAGGGAGTGGAGGAGGAGGAGAAGAAGAAGAAGCTTTGCTCGCTCAGTCCCGCTCTGGGAGTTACGAGGAGCTTTTTTATTAGGCTTTCATCTATCTTCCTTCCTCTGTTGTCTCTCTCTGTCTCTCTGGCTCCCCATTCCCCCCCCCCCAACTCTCTCTCCTTTCTCACTCTCTTTTCCCACTCACTTTATTCAGCTGTCTTGCTCTTCTCACTTTGTCTCCCTCTTGCTTACTCACTCACTCACTCACTCACTCACTCACTTCCCCACTCCTCTTTTCTCTCCCCCATCACTCCCTTATCCCTCTCTTCTCCCGTCCTGATGCCCCTTTTCTCACCCGTAGCTTCTGCCTTCGAGTGCTCTGAATGTGGACCTCATCTGATGGAGGCTGTGTCAGTCACGTCACGTTGCGAGCCTGTCGCTCTCTCCCCTGTAATTCCCATATTAATTAAGAACACTGATTTGTTAATTTAATTGTAGGTGTTGTGTGAGCTTGCCCACCCCTGGGTGTGTGTGTGTGTGTGTGTATTCTACTCCTGCCTTTCTCTCCGAGCAGGCTAATTTGCCCCACAGCCATATGGATTATGAATGAAAGACATTGTGGGGGGAAGCGCTTAGATCATTTATTAAGAATTGATTCGGCATAGCGTGAGTGATGCCCTATTGGGAAATCTGAGAGAGAGAGAGAGAGAGAGAAGCCAGAAGGCCGACATACTCTGGGAACTACAGTGGGAAGAGAGAGAGAGAGAAGTACTGGGAGAGAGTGTGAAACACAGAAACAGAGATGTGGAGAGACAGTGAGACAGTGAGAAGGAGACAGAGAGGGGGAATGTGGGTTGAGAGAGAGAGCAAAAGAATGTAAACGTTGGGCCAGAGCTGTGGTTTGGAGGCAGGACAAGAAGGAAAGTC
>NC_063192.1:8923604-8956104 GCF_017589495.1 Alosa alosa
AATCAATGGAGTGTCGGGAGCGGAGCGTGGCGCTGCTGTTGCTGTCTGAAAGCGGGTGTGCGCCGGCTTTGATGTGATTAGGTTTATATGAACGCCGCAATTGTCTCCTGACAAATAGCACTGCGTCTGTTCCACACCTCACGATGCCAATCAAGCCCCCCTCCTTAATTGCGAGCTGTTCTCACGTCTCCCTCACTCCCTTTCATCCTCCCACTCTCTCTCTCTCCATCACGTGTTCTGCACTTTTTTGGGCTCTTCTCTATCTTGTTACTTATCCTGACCCCCCACTCACTCTTTCTCCCTGAATATCGGTTTAATAAAGGTGTTAAGCCACTCTCTCCTCTCTCTCTGTCTCTCTCTCTGCCTCTCTTTCTCTTTCTCTCTCTCTCTCTCTCTCTCTCTCTCTCTCTCTCTCTCTCACACACACACACACTAACTCTCCCCCTCTCCAACCCTACCCCCAGCTTGCTGTTTTGTTTGTTGAGCCTGGGCATGTGTATCTGTTGGTGTAAGGTGATAGCGGGAACCTGCCTGCATTCTCATTCTCCGTCGGCGACATGAGGCCGAGGCGAGGCGAGGCGAGGCGAGGCAGAGCTGAGTTTATTAGGGCTGGAGGCTGGAGGCTGGAGGTGAGGCGAGGACTGCACAGATGAGGCCCATAATCACCAATCGGAACACACTGCCTCGCCTCCTCCTTTCCCTCCCTGTCCCCCATATGACTGCTCCTCACGGATGTCTTGCCTTTTCCTTTTCTCTTCTCTCTCTCTCTCTCTCTCTCTCTCTGTCTTTCTCTCTCTCCCCTGTGCTCTGTGTTTTTTTTTTTCTGCCCCCTTGTTGCAGGTCTCCTCAATCAGCCCAAACTTAATCTAAGCGGTGTGTAGTCATCTATTTTTGATTGGGCTGTGCTCCTGCTCCCGGTAGGAGGTACGTCATTCTAATTGCGGCATGCGGACATGTGTTGCAGATGAAGTGAGTCGGAACACAAAGCAGCGCTGGGCTGGGAATTTTTAGCCAGACAAACGGCACATACCTGGGCTCTCTCAACCTGCATTAAACAAGACAGTGTGGTGTGTGTGTGTGTGTGTGTGTGTGTGTGTGTGTGTGTGTGTGTGTGTGTGTGTGTGTATGTGTGTGTGTGTGCGCACCTGTTTGTGTGGTTGTGAGCCTTTGTAAGTGTGAATCCGTATGCTGGTGCACGGTTTAGTGTAAGCGTGTGTGTGTGTGTGTGTGTTTAGGGATAGTTACTCATCACTTCAGGATTACTCTGGATCCCATCGTTCCATACAGTAGAGAGACAGAATCAGGCGGGGATTTTAGCGTGCTCATCTGATGCGGTGCGCTGAGATGTTTGAAGAAGGGAAACCGTAGCTTTCAGGACATTAAAAGCAAACTCGGCACGAATGATGTGTCTCCGCAGATGTTTGCTGTGAGATTGCTGGGGGAGATGAGACTTTGAAATGAGCACATGATATCAGCCCCTATCTCTCCAGGGGCTCCGGCAACATTTAATAAATATTTAACTTTAATTTAGATCGCAGTACCCGCAGTTAATTGTATTCCAAAACTTGACCTGGAACATTTTTTGGATGTGGAGTTCGCCAATTAATTACTTTTTTTAAATTGTTTTGCTCGACTCCTGTTAAACGTATTAAAACAATTCAGGAGTTTGTGGCTGTGCTCCATGTCTGCCTGCCTGACTGCATGCTCACATCTATGATGTGAGGATGGAAAACGGAACACGAGAACAGGCAAATGCTTTATGGCAAATACTCCGCATTTAGCATTTTCCCCTCTCGCATTTCTGACCACCCGCTTTCTAAAGATCTATTGTATGTTGGCTCATGGCCGTCCAGTGGGGCATTCCAGAATGAAAAGTTAAAGTCCAGAATGCCAGAATAAAAAGTTGCATTTCTGACCTTGCTGACCCCATAGGGTGAGAGTAGAGCAGTTTGTGGTGGAGCACCATGATGGAATTTGATGTGGTTTAAAATGTGTGTGTGTGTTGATGTTTGTGTTTTCCTCAAGCTTCATGAAAGTGCCCTGGTAAAGGAGTTGGACTTTTTCATTCAGTCAGAGGTAGATCAGGACATCTGTTTTTTTTCTTTCTTGAGTTGGTAGAAAGGGAGCACAACGGCCATTTTCACTGTTAAATTATAGTTGTGGCCTCACAACAGTTTCTCTCAGACTTGGTCATCTTTTCCAATCCCTTTTGTCCCCTGTGGCCTTCTGTTATGTGTCTCTCTACTATTGGTCCTCAAGTGTTCTGACCTCACACTTTCTTCAGCAGCCGTGTCCTACTGGTTAGCGCTTCGGACTTGTTACCGGAGGGTTGCCGTTTTGAACCCCGACCAGTAGGCCCGGCTGAGGTGCCCCTGAGCAAGGCACCTAACCCCTCACTGCTCCCCGAGCACCGCTGTTGTTGCAGCTAGCTCACTGCGCCGGGATTAGTGTGTACTTCACCTCACTGTGTGTTCACTGTGTGCTCAGTGTGTTTCACTAATTCACGGATTGGGATAAATGCAGAGACAAAATTTCCCTCATGGGATCAAAAGAGTATATATACTTATACTTAAATATAAGGAATGTTTTGATAAACTCACTATCCATAAAGCATTATAAATACTTTCATGAAGGTCACTCTTACCTGACACTGATGACATTGCCTGTGTCAAATGCTGATCATTTACCAAATGCTCTTCATAAAGCCATATGTGACATAATACAAGCTTTCATAACAATATTTTAGGGCCGATTCTAGGCCCCACTAAACTGGTATTACAACATCATAATGCTTTATGAGGGCGACCTTTTTTTTAATAGATCTGTAGACTTCTTTCAGTCGCTATGATGCATCAGGAATACTTCTAAATGTATTTATAATGTTTTAGTTCAATATTTTAGTTCAAAAGAGAACCTTATCATTAGTGGTACATGTTTTTTTTCTGATCTCTCTCTCTCCATCTCTCCCTCTCTGGTCCTCTCGTGGGTTTTTTTTTGTAATAGAGAGAGGTCTTGTCTGTATTTGAAAGGTAATTCTAGTGTTCTGCAGCATGTATCTGCGTTCTGCTCTACCCGGCTGCCTAATTACCATGCTCCACTGGTTCTGGAGGAGCTGATGAACCTGAACTCATTGTCTCACACTACACGGTAGTTTGCTATTGTCTGAATCCCCATGTGATACCTGCTGCTCGTGTGTGTGTGTGTGTGTGTGTGTGTGTGTGTGTGTGTGTGTGTGTGTGTGCGTTGCATGTCTGTGTGTTGCGTGTGTGTGTGTGTGTGTGTGTGTGTGTATGTGTGTGTTGTGTGTGTGTGTGTGTGTGATGTGTAAATCTCCGTCTGTGTTTTGCCGTTTGTTCAGCTCCACCAGTGGTAAATAGGCACGGCAAGGCTGCCCATGTTGTCCTTTTGCTCATTTCTGTGTGTGTGCAATTTGAAACTTGTACTTAAACAGTCGTCTCACCGCTGAGCCCTGGCTGCCTTAATTTGATAATTGGTTTGGGCTGTTGCTTGTTTCCTGCAGCAGCCTGGTAACGGTAAACTTATTTAGTGGAGGCGTGTTGGTTTGACCGGGAGAAAGGGGTGGAGGGGAGTTGTTTGTGAAACTCAAACCGCATGTGTTGAGCTTTTCTCTGCCCTCCCAGCGCAAATGGAACCCTCCACGTTGAACCTCATTCCCATGAGGTCCCCCGGGAGAGGTCAGTTCTGCCGACAACGCAAGAAAATGTTTTGGGAGCAAGAGATGGTATCGCCACGGCACGGTTAACCTCAGGCTCGCCTGGTTGAGCCGGGAGAGAGGGAGCTGTGGGTGAAATGGAATGCATGTTTCCCCATTGAGAGAGAGAGAGAGATGGTGAGAGAGAGAGAGAGAGAGAGATAGATGGTGAGAGAGATGCCTGTTAGCATTCACCCGCTGGTTTGTGCATCTCTCCAGATAATTCTTGTGTGGGATGAGTGGCTTTCTTGGTGCAAGAGACAGGGTTGAGGCCAAGTGAGTCCCAGAGCTCTTCCCAGCCTCCTCATAGGCCCTGGCTGAACCAAGGGGGCTTTCCACCGCCATGACCACCAGCTTTCTACATCATACCCCGCTCCATCCCCTGCCCTCAATCCCCCCCACCTCCCTCCTCCTATCTCCCACCGTCCATCCAGCAACGAGTGTGTTTCATGGTGCACATGTCTTCCACACACACCCATCTCTCCGCACAGCATGGACCACCACTCCGATTTATGTCCCCATGGTTAAGACAAGACAGAGCAAGGGAGAGAGAGAAAGAGAGAGAGAGAGAGGTAAAGAAAGAGTGTTTTCATCTGTGATGGCTTCATGTTAGACGAGTCACTGAGCACTAATGCCATGCTGGAGATTCCCGCTCGGTCATGACAACATGAAGAGTGGTTAGCCACAGAGAGACTGAAAGCAGAAAGGCGACAGCGCATAAATGAAAAGGATATGATGAGTAAAAGAAGTTAAGTGAACAGAAACAGAAAGAGAGAAAAGTGAAAATGACAGAGAAATCTTTATATTTTTTATACTGCAAATTAGCTTGGTGGATAGTTACAGCACACATGCAATTAGATGGCTGAGAAGAGAGCATTTGGCATTCTAGCTGTGTGCTGTGTCTATCAACAGCAATTAATCTCCCTCTTTCTCCTCCCCAACCCCCATCTTCCACCCCCAAAAACAAGTAATTGGTGGCTGGATTCTACCCCGTCCTGTTTTTTACAAGCATATACCTTCTGTGCCCACAGTCAGATTGGACAGCCTCTACTCTTTTTACAGCCCTGAGGAGTGCGCTTCTTATCGGACTCTATGGCTGCTTATTTACTGTTTACTGTCTCGGAGGCATGAAGGGGCTCATTTGGGTGGCAGTGGCTCGGGGAGGTGTGATGGCGTAATTAGCAGCCTCTCTCACACCTCACCTCACCGGCCTGGCGCACAGCTTGCTCCCAGGTTTGAACCAATTTCCACACACCTTGAACGGATGGAGAGAGAGGAAGGGAGACAGGGAGGGAGGGAGGGAGGGAGGGAGAGAGGAGGGGAAAGGGTGAGAGAGATGGACAGGAAGAGAAATGTGGAAAAAAAAGACAGAGAGAGAGGTGTGTGGATAAAGGACAAGAAAGGGAGAAAGACAGTGAGGGAGGGAAAGACGTTGGACACACTAGCACACTGCCGTGCTGGCGTAACCCCCAGGGGAACCTTTGTTTAAAGTCTCCTCTATTAGCAAATGTCACCTAGCAGAGCAGGCAGTCTGCGTCTCCAGACCTCTCACTCACTCACTCACTCTATCCCTCGTTCGCCAGAGAGGAAGTGAGGACGTCGGCCGACGGAGGCCTGTGACAGGCCCACCAACCCATTTCACTCAATTCAAACGAAAACACACACAATAGCAATTATGTCTCCACTCTGCTGACATTGCATTAGAGTTGAGGGGTAATTGGCATTCCTCCCCAAGATGGTTCATCATGAATGTTTAATGTTGCCAGACAAGTCTTAAATGTTTTGCAGTTGTCAGTGTCCCTTGTCTCCCAGTCAGAGTCCTTGTTAATGTAATGTGCCCATGCTGTGGGATATGCCGTCCTGACTTGCTTGATCATGCTCATTTCTGTGCTTGGAAAAAAAAGTGCCACATATCAGGCACTTCCTTGTCCTTATTAGGGGGGAGAGACTGTGTGATGTATGCCTAATGAAAGCATAAAAGAAGAGGATGAGAAAGAAAAGGAAAACAATGAAAAGAAAACCTTATTTTGTGACGCTCATTTGCATCTTGTACGGCAACCGCCCACCAGCATTCCCCCAGCGCACACACACCCACACACACACACACACACACACACACACACACACACACACACACACACACACACACACACACACACACACACACACATACACACATCCCTATTTCATTTGATTTCTCTTATCAAACTCACTATTTGGCATTTGTACTTATTTCCCGTCTCCCGTCCTTTGCCTTGGTCCCCCCAGGGAGGAGAAGAATAACCAAGTGAACTAGGCCACTGTCGAGCCTGACATTTAGACTCAAAGGGTAATTGTATGCTGATGCCGAGGCCTCCGTGTCTCCTGTTTTGGTGGACTTCGTTTCGGAGCGCCGAGGACATCCGACTGGCGCTGGCCGTTTGGCGTTTTCACCGTCTGATGACTAATGTGGACGGTCTGGCCGAGGCCGAGGACTATTAACATTTTGATTCCCTTTGAATGCAGAGCCACTCTTTGTGGCGGTGGAGAATGGCAGGGCTATGGGGGTGGGGTGGGTGCTGCTGTGTGGAACAGTCAAAAGAGAAAACGGCCTCCAGCAGACATGGATGAGGAGGTGAAGATGGCCGTGCTCTGATCTTCCGTCATCTGATCAAAGTCATGGTGGTGTCCTTCGGGCCTCTCCATGGGAACTCAATGTCTCACCTTCTCTGAGCTGTGACCTTCCAGAAGCTATTCTATTCTACAGACTCGGCTGCTTTCCTTTCCACCGCAGAGATTCCTTATGGCTCATAAAAAGGGCTGCTATGATTTCTGTGGCCTATGGGAACATTCTAAACCCATCCTACCCTCAACACACACACACACACACGCACACACACACACACACACACCCTAGCACTAGCCCTATTTTGTGTCTCCACGGTCACTGAGTAATGGAGCCTCCAGACGCATGTGAACTTATTTCACAGTTCAGAGGTCGGGACCTCAGTGGTGTGCCGTGGTAGAGGCAGGCAGGGCTGGGACCTCACTGGTGTGCCGTGGTAGAGGCAGGCAGGGCTGGGTGCATGATGGGAAAGGCCCTTTGAACACATCATCAGCTCAGTGCTGGCTGGAACCATGGACACCTCTCCCACATATGCACATACACACACACACATATGCACACATTTGCACTGATAGTTTCTCACTCTGTTTTACATGTATATACACACACTTACACATAGACACACACACACACATACTCAAATGCACACATGAAAAATAACAGCCAGATTAGGGTCCGTTCACACCTGGTTGCAGCGCAAAACAGCCACCGTGATGAACCAATTTGTTCAGCTACAGGCCGACTGCCCAAACCACTTTTTGTCCAAATGTAAATAAAACCTCTCTCTCTCTCTCTCTCTCTCTCTCTCTCTCTCTCTCTCTCTCTCTCTCTCTCATTCTCTCTCTCATGCATGTTGTATTTCCTCCTGGCACCCAGTAGGTTTTTTCCATGTCATTACTGTGTGAGAGGCGTGATGCCGTTATGCTGATAAGGCTGCTCCAGCCCATAGGAGAGCACTGGAGATGATCTCTGTGTTAAAGTGTTCTCGATATTCATGAGAGATTTTGCAGTACAGTATGTTGTCTTTCTCACACACACTCACACACACACACACACACACACACACACACACACACACATTCCTGGTTGGAATTCCCAGAGGGATTGCTGAATGAATTTGTTAGTGCCAACAATTTTTCCAGCACGAAGACTGGGAAAAGGCAGGTAACTGCTACTTCTTGTGTGTCTGTTCTCTTAGCCACTTTGTTAATGCTCTATTAAAGTCACATCTGAAACATCAGGAATTCTCCAGGTATTATCCACTGCTTTGAAGCAATTTGAGATCAGAGATGTGCTCTTTTTCACTCTGCATGTATATGACAGAGATTTCATTCCATTTGAAATCCTCACCAGGTGGGTTTGAGGGAACCTGATTCAAAAACAAGACCATGCAACATCAGATATCCTCCCTAACCTGTGATTTGGGAACAAGCGAAGCATACACACATTTGCATTTAGAATGTGATTGTACCCTTGTGTGTGTGTGTGTGTGTGTGTGTGTGTGTGTGTGTGTGTGTGCCTTTGACTCTTGTCAGAAGCTTGGCTATGTGTGATGTGTGTGCCACTCCGTCAGTCCACTGTGCTGAAGTTGAGAGCGCTGTGCCATCTGTCCTCATTCCCTCTTTGACCCAGTTGGGCTTTTTAGCTGCACTGTTTTATGTCGTCTGATGTTGCTCCCTCTCTCCCTCTCCCCCCACCTGCTCGCATTCACATTCACAAAAGCATGATTGAGTGAACTCCAAAGCCAAACTGGCACCACTCGAAAGCTGCTAGCAGGTAAAGGAGAGAAAAAAAAAACTAATTTGACCGCTCTGTACTCTGTGAGCTATAACTCAGTAGTCACAGACCTGTTTGCACCTTTGGACCCAACTCTGCTGCTCTGTTATTGGGACTGATCCCAGAACAGCACATCAATTTTTCAGAATACCTACTGACTGTGCTGCTATAGTACAGGAGGAACCGATGAGAGAGTTTCTCAGGGCTGGTTCATAGTCTGCACAAGCGACGCAGACTCAAGGGTGTGTGCTTTGTGGAGGTGTGTTTAAATTGGTGTGAGATAGCCGTTGTCGACCGGCTCCCACAAGCCCCCCACTCACCAGCAAATGAATAGATCCTTCTGGGGTTATAAATAGGCATTAAGGGTAATTACTCCTATGCTTCATAAAGGTTTTCTTGGGCGATAGCAGTACATGGAGCCTTGCGCCTGCTCTTTCCATTATTATTTATGAGCAATGGTGAGTAGCTCAGGTTCAAGATTGCACAGTCTTTTGTGTGTGTGTGTGTGTATATATATATATATATACACACACACACACACACACACACACACATATATATATATTCCCCTCTCCCAGCTGTCTGTGAGTGAACAGCCAACCCAAGTGGGTAATTTCAGCTTGCATAAGTCAAGTCTAGTTTCTTCCGCCGTGCCACTTGGTGCTTCTGCCTATTCCCCCTCCTGTTCTGATTCAAAGTAGCAGCGGGCAGATGTGCTTTCAAACACAATTATCTTCCCCTACCGGTCAGACACTGATAACAGAGTGATACACACACACACACACACATTGAGTTTGTAGACCTGCAGACACACAGAACACCACTGAGAACATCTCTGATTGAGTCTAATGCTACGCTTCATCAGCGGCGGATGTTTGCAAATGTGGTTAATTTGTTTGCAGATATTTGATGATTTTATTTTGTGGTATTTTTCTTGCTGTTTACTTGGGAACGTAAATGTATTGGGTCTGTAGATTTAATATCCATTGACATAAACAGACAGGTGTGTGTGTCTGTGTCTGTGTGTGTGTGTGTGTGTGTGTGCGCGCGCTTATGTTCTCAGACAGTTTAGACTTATATATGAAGGCCTTATCTTTAGGGGTCGGTTTTGCAAGTTTTTTCCCCTGGGTAATCTTTCCTTACAGAAAGAAAAATATGACCGCAGATATAAATGATGAGAAAGAGACAACAGAATAGGATATCCCTCTTTCTGTTCCTCTGTTATGAGCTGCACACCTAATCCCTGGAGCCTCTCCGCCATCTCTGCGGTGAGCTGGTGGGGGCTAGTCTGTTTGGGAGTCTCTCCCTCTGCTTGGCCTGCTCCCTCAGGCAATAAAGGTTGTCATTATGTTAATCCTTCCATTTTGCCTTTCTCATGCATCACATGTCTGTGTCTGTTTTTGTGTATGAGTGCATGTGTGTGTGTGTGTGTGTGTGTGTGTGTGTGTGTGTGTGTGTGTGTGTGAGAGAGAGAGAGAGAGAGAGAGAGAGAGAGAGAGAGAGAGAGAGGAGGGAGAGAGAGAGAGAGAGATAGTATGGGTCCGTGTGGGATGGTGGTAAGTGGTTGGGTCATGAGAAAGCCATCAGGCAATCTTCCCATGTTAAAGCTAAATGGATATTTGTCTGCCATTGAATAATTTAGGGATTTTTTTTTAGCACATGCAAGGGAATTCCACCCACACACACACACACACACACACACACACACACACACACACACACACACACACCTGTTATATGCTTCTCATTCCCCCACCTGCCTCCACTAACTCTCTCAGTCAGTCCAGACAGTCTGAAATGTTCCGCAGCATCCAGACTGGCCAGACGGAGTTCCCATCATGCCTCAGCCATTCCATCATTTCCTTCTCGCCTCTATCCCGTTGGCATACATGTGCAAACGAGCGTCAGCGAAACATGCCGGCAGTCTAACGAGGATAATCGCAGAAGTGATGAAAAATAACGAGGTCACTCGCTTTTTCCTCCTCCACTCTGCGATCAAAGGAGAGAAAATGAAATATCAAAAAAGCCCTCTCACGTATTAGAGTGACTCCCTGCCCTTCAGATCACCAGCAAAATCTTGTGAGGGTGAAACAGTGTCCTAGAATCCCCCAAAGAAAAAATTAAAAAAAACGCTGTGGCTCATTGAGAAGTCACGACTAGCCAATTAGCTTAGCATTTAAACCTGTCTTATGCTCCGTCATATGATTCAGTCATTTGGTTGGGGGCTAGCGCTCCGGCGACGACAGACGGCCCTAATATCCACTCCAATATTAGTATGCCAGTCACAGAGAGCCGATGTGTAGTTCGAACAAGGGAGAGAATTATAGATTTCACGCTTAAATGTGACTGGGAATCAATTCTGTTATTCACACTTTCTCTGACTTATTGGGAGATGGTGGCGGGGGCAAATATGGCAAGTGGTTGGATTATAAATCTGGTAATGGTAGAACGCTGTGTAATGTGTGTGTGTGTGTGTGTGTGTGTGTGTGTGTGTGTGTGTGTGTGTGTGTATGTGTTGCATTCAGGCTTATTGACATTGACACACTGTGTGTGTGTGTGTGTGTATTAAGTGAATTAAATGTGTGTGTGTGTGTGTGTGTGTGTGTGTGTGTGTGTGTGTGTGTGTGTGTGTGTGTGTGTGTGTATGAGGTTTACACGTGGGTTTGTTTGTGTGTGTGTGTGTGTGTGTGTGTTGGTCATGGTTGATGTGTGCATTGTCTTTATTGTGGTTGTCTTTTCTGATTGATAGGGTGCACAGTCAGGCTGTTAATCCTCATGGTGGACGATGACAAGTGTGTGTGTGTGGGCGGGTGTGGGGTGTTGGGTTGCCCCAAATGTGTTGGTGTGTTGTGTTTGTTTAATGGCTCTGCGGTGTGTTTATGCAATCTCTCTCTCTGTGTGTTTTTGCTCGAGTTTGCTCAGTTTGTCTGTGTCTGTGTGTGTGTGTGTGTGTGTGTGTGTGTGTGTGTGTGTGTGTGTGTGTGTGTGTGTGTGAAGATGAGGTTAAGTGTGGTGAGGGGACAGGCACTCCTCTCAGGGGCATCCCGTGCCTGAGTTTGGCACACACGACTCTAGTGTGGAATACCAGAGGCGGAAGGCCAGCACCAAGGTGCTAATGGATCTTAAACACACACACACACACACACACACACACACACACACACACACACTCTCACGCTCACTCTCCTGCATCCTAAAAGGCAGGTGCTTGTGTGCCTGCCCAACTATGGGCCCTTGGGACAAACTGCTAATGGACTGCTACTGTTTTGCTGCTATCACACATTCTGCTATGCTAGTACTCTTTGTGTGTGTGTGTGTGTGTGTGTGTGTGTGTGTGTGTGTGTGTGTGTGTGTGTGTCTGAGCGTGTGCATTCTTGACAATGTATATCTTCTTTGCAGATGCAGATGCTCTGAAATGTGTATTTGTGTGTGTTTCTTTGTGTGTTTGTGTGTATTTGTTTGCTAGTGCATCTCTACCCGTCTGTGGGTGTGTGTCCCCACTTCCATCACATGTTTACTATGCCTCATCCATACCAGTGAGCAACAGGCCTCTCCACTCAAGCGTGAGGGTGTTGTGTGTGTGTGTGTCTGTGTGTCTTTCTTTTTTTCTTTTCGGTGGCTGGCACTTCTGTCAGTAATCACTCCTTCTGTGTTCGTGGTGGTGGTGTTGTGTGTGTGTGTTTGAGTGTGTGTGTATGTGTGGGGGGGGGGGATTGTTGTCTGGCCGGAGTGGCACTGACCTTGAGCGGGGCTGGCTAGCTGGCCATTTCTCTGGGTGACTGAGCCAGACTGGAGGGCCTCTCGAGATGCTCTGTCCTTCAGCACTCTCCCTCTGGAGGGGCCATGGTTGTCGGGGTTTGTGTTATCTCCTGGACCCTCCCTGTTTCCTTGATGGACTGAGAAGAAAGGGTTGCCTTTTTTCTCAAAGTCACACTGGATGCATGAAGCAAATGCAGAAGTGCCGTTCGCCCAGTTACAAGTTGATGAACCACTGAAACGATTTTGGAAACATTATTTTAAGGTACAAAAAACTCTTTGGTGTTGCTTTAACATGGCTTAATGTCCCGAAACAGTGTTCAATCATCATCAAATTTCTCTCCAACATCTTTGGTCATGAGCACTCTCCATAAATCAAAACCGAAATCCAAATAATGGATTTGGCAAGATTCTGGCAATACGATACATATCACGATACATGGGTTACGATTCAATATATTATGATATGATATATTTAAATACTGTTCGAAAGGTGATTTATTGCATAAAAAAAACATATATTATAAAGAAGACACCATCATATGCAAAAAAGTAGGTTAAAAAAAAGTTTGCTTTAGACAAACAATTCAGTACACTGTACAATACAGTTCTGCCTATGTCAGTGGACAGAGGTCATAATTGGATCTGTAGGATGGCTGCTGTGTCTCAATCCACATGCTGTACCCAGTGATCAGTACATTTATTTGTGAAGCCATGAACTTGATATATGGACAGTGAGGTAGGGATTTAAATCACAATGATGATTTTGAGGGCCTATAAATTCAAACAAAGCTCTTAACCCCAAAGTTATGATGGAATTTTCCAGAGACTCTTCAGAAAACATCAGCATCACATCATGTTACCCGAGTCATCTTTCCCTCCTCCAGTATTTCCTCCCTGAGATGTGATTTCTCGAGAGCGAAGACGAAGAGAGACACGAGGAAAAAATGAATGATGTTTCCTCTGAGCGTGCTCGTTGACTGAGGCCGCGCCTCAAAAATGGATAATCTCTTTAGTCGTGTGGAGGGGATCAAAAGGCAGAAAAACACGGCGAAGACGTGGCTATCTATCCATCTCCCTCCATCGCCGTGACGACGCACCCATGGCTCTGTTTGGCCGCGTGTGAGCGTGTGTGTCTGTGTGCGTGCGTGCGTGCGAGCGAGCCCTGCGCCTCTCTCAGCTCATCCATCACCATCCCCGTCTCCGACCCCCGGCATTTCTACTCCGATCCGTCTCTCTTCTCCCCTTGTCTTTCAATCTTTTCTCTACTTCTTTCTGGCATCTTGTATCCATCTTTCTTATCTATCTGTCTGCGGGGCTGTGCTGTCCATCAGAGGGGATTTCACACTTGTACAGTTCCCAGGTTTCTTCAAAACTTCACCCCTGGCAGCCCCCAATCCCCCCCCCCCCCCCCAGCCCCCCTTTTCTACATTTTGGTGTGGTGTTGTTTATACTCCTAGATGTGGACACACACCCACACGCATGCCTCACTGGCAGTGTAAAATCATTCCATTTCAGTGTAGCAGATTTTGACTACACACACACACACACACACACTTGGAAATACATCAAGACATAGAAATTCTAAACAGAGGAGTGAAATATAGTGCTTGAAATCCATCCGGATACGACTTTGCTGTTGTTTCTCATTCACCTCCAGCTCCCTGACCCGCTGAATGTAACTGAATACAAAAATGACTGTGTGCCAGATTCAGTGGGTAACTCCCAATTACCCCCAGAGTCAATGCACTCTAGTCGCACACAGTTCTGTTTCCCCCCGCATTCCCTCAAGACAAACTAAATAAAGCCCTTTCAATGGCCTGGGAGAGAGGTGAGTGTGGTCGTGATGCTGGGAGCCATGGCCTGAGAGCTGAGGGAGAGCAACACACACATACACACAGACACACACACACACACCGAAAGAGAGAGATAGAGGGTTCATCCATGGCCTGAGAGCTGACATAACACATAGAAAGACACACACACACACACACACACACACACACACACACACACAGGTAGACAGAGAGAGAGAGAGAGAGAGAGAGAGAGAGAGAGAGAGAGAGAGAGAAAGAGAGAGAGAGAGAGACAGAGAGAGTTCATCTGAGAAGTGAGAACTACAGGCTGTTTGCTATCTCTCTATCTCCGGGCTTATCTCTCTCTACTTTCCCTCGCAATCCTCAAGATCCCAACTGACGGATTTGAGCTCTGTGGATAATTAGCGCCAAGCTGGAGACAGGGAAAGAGAGCGAGAGAGAGAGAGAGAGAGAGAGAGAGAGAGAGAGAGAGAGAGAGAGAGAGAGGGAGAAAGAGGGAGGGGGATGTGGGGAATGGGCCGCTCCCTTTACCCAAATCATTAAAAAAATCAGACCCAACAATCTGCAGGCATTTTGGCCCCAAACAGGCAGAGGCGAGCGGCAGCGGAATAATGAAACAAAGGAGAAACAATAAGACGGAATCAGTGGTGGGGAGGAGGAATCTGGAGCCAGTGGCTTTGCTATCTGCCCAGTAGGGGAGTGTGTTTTCGTTGCGGTCTCTCATCCGTTGAACTAATCTCTTTGTTCGTCTTCGCCTGGCGCTATAGGCAATTAGCGGGATATTTTGATTGGAAACTAGTTCATTAACAGTTCATTAAAGTGCACTTAATTAAAAGCTCGCCATGTCTTTAATAACCCAGATGAGTTGCTTTGATTACCTGCGGTTCCAGAGGCAGCAGCAATGTAGCGTAGAAGCAGCCTTAGGATCGGTGGAGGTGGGGGTCGTGTATGTGTGTGTGTGTGTGTGTGTGTGTGTGTGTGTGTGAGTGAGAGAGAGAGGGGTGGCAGTTGTTGGATAAGGAGAAAGGGGGGAGGAGGCAGAGACACCAAGGAAGGTAAATATTAATAGATCTTTGCACAGGGACAGCCTGTGTCTCTCAAGCTGACAAGAGAAGCTAGCTGTTGCATATTAATCATATTTCAGAGGAATTTAGTGTTGTCTTTTTGCCTGACAACATGACTCTGGTGGAGAGAGAACTATAAACTCCAACACACACACACACCAGTTAAACATTCCCATCTTTTGAGCCTCTTCCCTGTGGTGTAGTCTAGTTAGTTGGTATACTGTCATGTAGTCTAGTTAGCTGTAGTGGGTATACTGTGATCAACCCCAAATGTTAATACATATCCTTGCCTATTTTAAGTGGGTATACTGAGATGGTGATGCTTTTTAAGTGGGTATACTGCATTGTCATGCTTATCACGTAGACTACACCACTGCCTCTTCTTGGAATCCTCGGTCCACGTCCGAGTGCCGAGTGCACGTCAGCGTAAACCTCACTACCGTCCCCTCGGCGTCTCCTGTCATGTACGCAGTGACGCTCTCCGTGGCGGGCCTTGTTGTGGCCGGAGCATCAGCTCAGCGCTGCGCAGCGTATGGAGCCACAAACTTAATTAACCTGCTCCAGGAGGGGGTGGACAGGAGGCTGCCACAGCTAATTGCACATGGGGGCTCACGCGGGCTGGGCACTCCGGGTGGGGTGGGGTCTGGTGGGGTGCAGTTTTTTCGGGGCCCGGGGCCACAAGAGTCATGATGAATAATGAAGTCACTGCTACTGCTGCTGCTGTCGTTGTCTTCACTGCCATTGATGTTGACGTCTGACTGGGGGAGGGTGGGGGGCTTGCTTGATGACAGGACGGTAGCGTCTCCTGCTTGGAGATGGAGGCCCCTCACGTCTCCACACGGAGAGAGAAAGGAGAAGAGAGGGAAAAAATCACGCTCAACTTCCTCTCCTCCTCGTCAGGGAAAGTTAGGCAGAGTGGTATGGTGATGACTGTGTCAGCGGTTTGAGGCGTGCAGAGGCATGGACCCTGCAGACAACAGACAGACGGATGGATGGATGACGGACAGACGGACACACAGACAGACAGACAGACAGACAGATAGACAGACAGACAAGCAGAATGGATGGATGGAGAAGGAGGAGGGTGTGGTGAGAGGAATGCCCGTGAGTGACAGCCTCGCTGGCTCACTGCTTTTGCTTTTTCTCCATTTCTCATGGTGTGTTTTTTTTATCTGTAGCCATCCATCTCTCTCTGCTGTCCCTCTGTCAGTGTTCCTCTTTGACACTCCGTCTCTTTGTCTTTCTCAGCACATCTTTTTCATCGGCACATTCTGGCTGAGGCTCCCCCTCTGGCTCTCGCCCCCATCTTTGATGTCCATATCTTTTCTTCCCCATCTCTCTTTTCTCTCTCTCTCTCTTTCTCCATCTCTCTCTCTCTGCGCTCTCTGTCCGCATGTGTCTTTCTTTCTCTGTCACAGTGTGTATTAGACGTGGTTGTGGTGGTGGTGGGGTGGTGGTGGTGGGGGGGGGGGGGGTTGGGGGTAAGGAGGGCTGGCGGTGTTCAAAGTGTGGGAGTGTGCTGCCGCGCGCTCCCATTGGCTGCCGGCGGTTTTGTTTTCCCCGCACGTCGGCGGCGGAGATGACTGGGAACAAAGTGACAGTGTGTGAAACAGGGTCGCGCAGCCAAAGCGCCGGTCACTGAGGCGTGAGAGGCGTGGATAACCTGATCAGGGGATTGGGAGCGGTCAGGGGGAATGTCATCCTCCTTGTCCATCCCAGCAGGACTGTCAGGCGGCGAGGGCCGTTGCCAGAGCCAGAGGACTTGCTCTGCTCTCTCCTCTCTCTTCTCTCTCTCCTCTCTCTGGTGCCCTGCTCTGCCTCCTGACCTGCCTGGCTCTTAGCTCTTTGGCCGGCCCCTGCAGTTCCAAAAACAGATTGCCTGTATGTGACTGTGTGTGTGTGTGTGTGTGTGTGTGTGTGTGTGTGTTAAACTGGGCAAGTGTTGGCAGAAAATGACAGATGCTCAATGTGATTATTACCTAGAATTCTAGAGCAAAAGCCTTGTCTTCTGAGAAAAATCTTTAAGTTAGAGGTGCCTTTTTAGCTATATGGCCTCGCACCCTTCTGGCATTTGATCAATTCCTCTTCGAACCTTTTTCATGCAAAGAACTACATAATGGCTAAAGGTGTTGCTAAGAAACTGTGTCTATTGGAGTTTTCAAAAGAACCATAAAAGATTCAAATAGGGGTCAAATAATAGGAAATGTGTTCCCAGTGTTTGAGTGTCTGTATGTGTGTGTGTGTGTGTGTGTGTGTGTGTGTGGTGTGTGAAGAAGAGGGGCTGGTTGGAGATGGGCCGAGCTGATTTGCACTCATGTATGTTTATTCCCCCTTTCTCTCTCGCTAAGTGACTCATGCTGTCAACTGTTCCAAATGTTGCCTGGCATTAAAGTGGCCTAAATGTGGCTCCTTTCCTCACCCCTCTCTCCTGCCAGCATCTGCATAATGTAAAGCTTCTTAAAAAGTGCCAGATCCTCTTCTGCTGCATGCGGTGAGTCAGTGGACTTAGCTACTCTCTCTCTCTCTCTTTCTCTCTCCCACTCCCTCATTCCTCTCTCTATCTCCTCTCCCTCCCTCCCCCTGTCTCTCTCTCCCTCTCTTGTTCGCTTCTCTCTCAATTTCCCTCTCCCTGGAAATTAGCTTTGGTGAGCAAGCAGCTAATTGTATGAATGAGTGTAATTATCAGAGGTGAAAGTTCAGTGAAGATTGAGAAGTTGCTGCTCTCAAAAGCTGCTTATCCTCCTCACAGATAACAGCGGCAAGATATTTACAGTACTTTAGTGAAGCCACTAACAAATTATATTATATTATATTATATTATATTATATTATATTATATTATATTATATTATATTATATTATTATGTATTACATTATAATGTATTATATTGTGTTTCTTTATTTTTTATTCTCTGCTGTGTCGGACCTATCATGCTCTGGTTGGTTGGCTGTGGTTCATGTCTTACCTCTGCACAATTCCCCCTGCTGTCTCCTTGATTCCTTTATATCCTGCTATCTCCAAGGCACATTTATATACATTAAACTGCCATCTCCAAAGGCTTGAATTAAATCTTCTCTGTATTCCATCACTCAGCCACTCCTTGGGCGCCCCACTCTGCCTCTCCTCTCCTCCCCGCCTGTCGGAGATCCCAGCGGTAGTTACTGCCTCTACGCCGACGGGGCGTTCTCCCAGAGAGAGAGAAAGAGAGAGAGAGAAAGAGAGACATAGAGAGAGAGAGAGAGAGAAAAGAGAAAGAGAGAAGAGTGCCATCATTGAATGCATAGAGCGTGGTGCGGTGTGTTGCGGTGCTTCCTCCGAAAGCCATCATCTCCTAGCAGTCAGGGGCGGAGGGTGGCTGGGGGCTGAGGGTGACTGGAAGGGTGGTTAGGAGATGGAGCAGACAGCCTGGGACAGGGACCATAGCTCATGATCGATTGGAGGTCTATAGGTGTGTGGGTTGGGGGTTTGCTGGAGGGGCTAGAGAAGTGGATGGTGAAGGAGGGGATGACATTAGAGATGTATGGAGGAGGTTTGATGGGGGAGTGGAGAGGGTTATCCACACAAGTACAGTAAGCCTCATCACGCACCACATAGGTGATGCTTAACTCTTATCTTGGGCAGGTATACAGCCTTGTCCCCCTCTTATCTCCCTGTCTCCACGGCCACCTCACTGTATCTCCCCTGTATCCCCCCACTCCTCTCCTCACCTCTCCTGTTCTCTCCTCTCCTCTCTCCTCTCTGCATCTCATTCCCTCGCATCTGCCACTTTTTGTCTTCATCTAGCGCTGATTTCTCTTTTTCCTCCTCTCGGCCCCTGCTGACGTTAATGAGCTCAAACGATACCTTTGGCTCCTCTAAAGCGGCTCTTCCCCAGCCCTGGAGGAGAAAGGCTGTGGTGGTGGGGGTAGGGAGAGGGAGGCAGGAGGCCAAATGAGAACATAAATCGAAGAGAAAGTGCATTAAATTAACACTGAATGATTTTTTTTTTTCACCCCTTCCTCTCCTGCACGTTCCTGGCCACGCGTTCCTGGAAAGCTGGCCGGATCATCCTTGCCCTGCCCTCACATTGCCCCCCCTCAACCCCCCCGGTCCCTGTCGCTTAATGCACCCTGCAGATCAGTCGGATTTTTTCTCCTGAGGAGGAAGGAGCCACTGATGCATTGCGACAGTTTAATTTGATATTAAAAAAGAGAAAGAGAAGAGAAAAAAGAGACCTCAAGCAGCCCCAAGGAGAAAGGGTAGAGTTAGTTGAGTCAGCAGCTTGTATTGTACCAAAAGAGTGAAAGAGAGAGAGGGAGAGATGGAGAGAAAGAGAATAGCAGGCCAGGTGCCATTAATCCATTAACTTACTAAACGCTCACATGAGGAGTGGCCTGGAGTAGCCTGGACACTCCTCCCTCTGGCATCCACCATCCCCCCATTCCTCTCCTCCACCATTCTCTCACTTTTTCTGCTCTGATCCCTGACTGCACTAGTTTTTTCTACTGGCCTTGCTCAGTGAAGTGCATTTCTCTCATAGTGGACTCCATTGCAAGGTGACCTAATAACAGCCACGCAGGCATCCGCACGCATAAATATTTCGCATTTGTGTGTGAACTCGCTCAGTTCGCGTAGAGTATCTGTAATGGACACGGGTGAGGCGGTTAAAGGGGTTCGACGAGTGGATGGATGCCGCTGCCCGCTCTTACTCTCGCAGTTAACATTCCAACTCATTTAGCTAGAAATTACAACAATGCGATGAGGTGTCCTCAGGGTGGAAATGGAGCATTGTGAAGGAAACAGCTAATGTGTTTGCAGATTACTACCTTCTGGCTGCTTTACAGCTCAGTGGAGACAAACACACATGCACACACACACACACACACACACACACACACACACACACACACACACACACACACACACACACACTCTCTCTCTCTCTCTCTCTCTCTCTCTCTCTCTCTCTCTCTCACACACACACACACACACACACACACACACACACACACACACACACATACACTCTCTCTCTCTCTCTCTCTCTCTCTCTCTCTCTCACACACACACACACACACACACACACACACACACACACACACACACACACACACACACACACTCAAAGGTATAGATTGTTTGTGTCTATTTTTTCTACTGCTTGTCCATTTTTATGCCAAAGAATAAGAAAAGGAGTTGGGGTCATTTCCCTTTGGCCAGGAAAGTTCCAAAGTCCACAGTGAGACAGCTCTGTAGGGGGATATGAACACCACCTCCACACACAGCTTCCTAAGGACACACACACAGTGGAGGTGGATGGATCTCAGAAGATACATGTCTTCACATGTTGCACATATGAGAAAGATAAACAGTTATGTGCAATAAAAAAAAATCAATGATGTATATGCCAATGTGTACAACACTGCTTATGGTGCAGTTTAAAACAAACTGACCTGGATTTACAATGCTGTGTGTGTGTGTGTGTGTGTGTGTGTGTGTGTGTGTGTGTGTATGCATTTCCTATTTGTGTGATCTGCCAGTAGACCTTGCCCAATGGCACTTGTGGGAACTGTGAAAATGAAGTCATTTTTAAATGGCCCTGATATGAGTGCACACACTCTTAGAAACACACACACACACACACACACACACACACACACACACACACACACACCACATACGCCAAAAAAGCACTGCAGCTTTTTTTTTGTCCAACCATCAGCAAAGTTGTATTGGCACAAGGTAGAGATGCTTTCAGCGATTTTTTGAAATCTTAATAATAATAAAAAAAATGGAGAGAGAGAGCGAGAGAGAGAGAGAAGAGCGAAGTGGGCAGGCTGCTCTGTCAAGCTTAATCCCATTACTGTACCAGCACTCTGAGCCAGGCTTTTAAAGGGTCTCCTGCCTGTGTGTGTGTGTGTGTGTGTGTGTTTTTTTTGGAAATCTTTTGCTGTTGTAAAGCATTTTAGCCTTTGGCTTGGCTTTTGCCCCAATAAATCTGCTCTCCCTAGCCTAGCAGGCCTCCTAAAGGCTTGTTGCAAATGGGTGGGGAACAGAGGGGAAACATATTCTCATCTGAGAAGAGCTAGCTTGAACTCTATTATGTGGTTAGCCTTGGTATCAATGAGCAAAGGTTCAAGGCTCTCCCTTTTTCTCAAAAAAAAAGAGAGAGAGAGAGAGAGATGGAATTGTTGGAGGCGATTGTTTAATTTAGACTTGTCGTGGCAATGAATGATTCATGATCTGCCTAAACAACACCGGGGTTAATGAATTCACCATTCCTAGAATGTTCCAAGTGGTCGCCTTGTCTATTTACTTCCTCTCAATCTCTTTCTTTCCATCCCTCTCTCTCTATCTTTCTCTCTCTCTCTCTGACCCACATATACACACACACACACACACACACACACACACACACACACACACACACAGACACACACACACACATGCACTCTCCCTGGCTTAGTTCAGCTAATTTCCGGTTACTGTTTCCCATTTCTGAATTCGATTTTCCCACTTGCTCCTTGCTCCCAGTTACTCTCACCCTCTCCCCAGCGCCTCTCTCTCTCTCTCTCTCTCTCTCTCTCTCTCTCTCTCTCTCTCTCTCTCTCTCTCTCGCTCTCTTGCTCGCTCTCACCTCCTCGCTCTCTCTCCTGGTGGTGGCTGCTCCGTATTCCAGACGAGTCCCGGAGCTGCTGGAGACTGATTGTGCCAGTGGCAGGGAGGTCAATTGGAAGAAATTGTGTTGCAGCCACTGTGAAGCGTCAGTGAGAGGGAGCACACTGGGTATTAGCACAATCCATTTAGGAGGCCCTGTTTACATTCGTGTCCGTCCGTGATTCCCTTAACACGCTCACTCACCTCGCTGAATAGAGCTCCCGCCACACACACACACACACACACACACACACACACACACACACACACACACACACACACACACACACAGGTACTTGCAGATAAAGTCTGGACTGGAAAGTGTGTCTGCGCCGAGATATAGTTGCTTTCTGCTTTGCGTTTCCTTTTTCATATTCACTGAACTCCATTTTGTGAGGCAAACTTGCATGCACACACACACACACACACACACACACACACACACACACACACACACACACACACACACCTACAGAGACAGTGAGAGAGAAAGAGCAACAACTAAAGAGGAAAGAAAAAACAGTGTTGAACCCTTGAGAGCACTCCCATCTCAGCCGCTTTCAGTGTCTTTTGCGTCGGCACGGAAAAACGACTCTAAAAATGAAAAGTTCCATCGCGGAACCCACACGCTGCGTCAACTCTACATTCCCTGGGCGTGTAGGAACGCGGCACTCTTCAAAGCCTGCTTGTCACCACTCTGAGTCCCCTTCCCTATCTCATTTTGAAGATGCAGGATGCTGCAAATGAAAATGCTTTCGGAGCAACACTTTTGAGAGGCGCCAGACTTTATCGCTGAGCGACAGTGCCGTTTTAAATGTCACCCTGACATCTTTGAACCTGCTCAAACGTGTGCCAACTCAAACGTCCAGACACACTGTCATTTGCTCTCTGTGTGTGGTTTCACATTTATTATTTTGTTTATTTAACATTCTGATATTATGGATATATTGGGTATTTTGGATATGGATTATTGAATATTTAAATATGTATTAATTAAACATTTCTACAAAATACTTCTGAAAGGGAACATTAGGCTGGTACTGTATGATTATCTAACATCACTGTGAATGAAAATTTTCACACGTGTGCTGTGGAGTATTTAAGTATTTATTCAAAGGAACGGAGGCTTCCCGACTTCGTCTTGTATCGCTTCTCCTCCTTCTGTGGTGCGAAACTAAATAGCACACACATGAAATCTTAACAGGAGTGCTTGGCAGCCGTGATCGCTGTCCTCCCACAGCTGCCACGAGCCCCAAAGAGAAAACAAAAGCGCTGCCGTCTGATCTGATCGATGGTGGGATCCGTTTGCAAGGCACTTAATATGCGTGCAAATGAAGGTTGTCATAGGTAATTCCAGCTGAGACCTTTGTTGTTGCGCAGCCTAATTAACAATTGCCTACAAAGATGTTGCCCTGAATATTTAACCGCGGCAAAGTGTTACAGAGGCGTGTAGATGCCATTTAAAAGTATTGCCCTGTATAATTTATGCTCTTAACTGTGGGACTCTTTCTCTCTCTCTCTCCTCCTCTCTCTCTCTCTCTTTCTCTCTCTCTCTCTCGCTTTTCTTCCTGCATCATGCTTGCATTAGGAGCAACACGCTACCCCTCCTGTCTTGTTAGTTGATTTATTTATGGAAACAAATATCATTAATATGTAGTTATGGGCTCTGACATGGCTGTGCCCATCACAGTACATCTTCAACTACACAATGATAAATGTACTACCATGTTGGTCTTGTAACGGGGGTGCAAGTCTTTTAATTTTATGGTTTCTAAGTGTGCTATTTCTTTATCATCTGTTCAGAGGATATACAGCGGTGGCTTTTGTTCAGGAGGTTTGGCCCTTAGTCAAGGTGTTCATAGTGAGGCTGCTCTCTACAACTGCAGATAATGGTTTGACCACCATGATGTGTTGACAGGTTTGCATATGAAGGTTATAAGGGTATAGGCAGAGTGTGAGGCTGAAAAGGAGAAAAATAGAATGTGAGAGAGAGAGAGAGAGTGGGAGGAAAAGAGAGAGAAAGACCTTGCTACAAAGGGAGTGAAAGGAAGAAATAGGTAGGCTGATCCTCTCACGGCTGAGATGGTCAAATATCAAAGGCAGAAAACAGCTGGTCAGCAGAGCCTGAGCTCTTAAGTGGACAGTTGACCTTGGAGGGAAAACTAATTCACGTCTCTTTCCATAGTATCAGAAATAAAATTTCCACGCAGTCCGTTCTTTTTTTTTCGTAGGAAGAATTATGCCGTAGTAGACTTCAACCCCAGTGAAATATTTATGAGCTCCCCCACTACCACCCCCACCTCATTTTTTCCCATTCATTCTAACTCGATTGATTTCAACAGGCAGTCATGGCATGAAAAAACATGTTGGGGAAAAAAAAGCAGCCCACCACCGGGGCACGAACACAATGATGAGCCGAGCACAAGAGACTAGCGGGCCCCGTTTGTTTCCCCCCTGTCCGTCTGTTGGTCTGCCGCTTCGCCACTGCGCTCGCTCGGGCCGCGGTCCGTCCAGCGCGCTCATTAAATCTCAGACAGGGCCCACATGTGTTTCTCCTCTCTGCTCCTTTCCCGCCGACACCGGAGGACCGCTGATTGGATTTGCAGGCCCTCGCGGTGAGCCACAGGCGCTAACGCCAGCAGCAGGCGGCGGGGTGGGCACGAGCGGGAGGAAGCCAGCATCTGCTGCTGCCCGCCAGTGAGCCCCTCTGCTCTGGCCAATGGGCTTCCTCCACCATGGAGAGAGAGAGAGAGAGAGAGAGAGAGAGAGAAGGAAGAAAGAAGGGAAAACAGAGACAAATGGAGAAGTGGTGAGGGAGGGAGGGAGGGAGTGAGGTAGAAGAGGAGGAAAGAGACAAAGAAAGAGAGAGAGAGTGAGAGAGAGAATGGAAAGGAAACAAAAAAAAAAAGTATTGATGTGTGAGAGAGGAGGAGGGGGGAACGAGGGGAGGGGGACCAACTGTAAAAGACATAAAACAGCCAGATGAATGGGAATGACAGAGAGAGGAGAAAGCTGAGACGGGGGAATGAGAGGGAAAGAGAGATGGAAGGAGAGAGGGAGAGAGAGAGAGAGAGAAAGAGGGACTTGGGGAGGGGAGGAGGGAGAGAAGGACAGCCGTCTGGCACACAGGGGAAATTTTGGCCGTGGCTGGCCGCGGTATACTGCTGCTGCTGCTGCTGCCGAGATGCCAGCTTCATTACCTTTTTCATTTCATTTTAATAAGCCGGCCCTGCGAGGTAACACCGAGCTAAAATAACGCAGAGATATTAATAGAGATGTCTGCTGTACTCCAGGATCCCTTTGCACTTCAGTTGCAGAGAGAGAGAGGGAAAGAGAGAGAGAAAGAGAGAGGGAAAGAGAGAGAGAAAGAGAGCGAGAGAGAGAGAGAGGAAACAGAATATATAGGTGAAATGATATAGGAAAGGGAGGATGTACCAGACAGAAAGAAAGGTGAAATCTGAATGAAAGAGAAAGATAGAAGATGGAGCGAGTATGTGATTGTGGGAGGTTGGAGAGGGTGGTGGCGGGTGCCGTGGGTGGTGTGGGGGCAGCCGCTCCTTTGATATGTGAGTCGCCGAACTGCGATGGGCTCTCACGCCGGCTGTCGTCGTTGAAGCGTGGGCCCAGATCAAGCTTGACAACTGGGGCCGCTCCCGGAGACCCGGGCTTAACGGGCTGGGCGTCTGGGTGTCTAAGAGGAGCGAGCCTGTCCTCGTCTCTCCATCTTTTTCTTTCCCTCCTGCTCCTCTCCTCTCGTCTCCTCTCCTCTCTGGGGAGGGGGTGAGTCACTCATTTCATGGATTGTCTCCTGTCACTTCCTGTTTGGCTCAGCGGTGGCAGACACCTCCTCAGAGGCATGTGTGTATGTATGTGTGTGTGTGTGTGTGTGTGTGTGTGTGTGTGTGTGTGTGTGTGTGTGGGCGTTTTTATGTGAATATATGTGTGTGTGTCTGTGTGTGGTCTAAGTATGTGTAAGTATGTGTATATCCTTTCTGCTTCCTGGCCCCTGTGTGTAGGCTAATAAGTGTGTGTGTGTGTGTGTGTGTGTGTGAGTGTGTGTGTGTGGGTGGCCATAATTGTTGTGTCTGTGTGTGTGTGTGTGTGTGTGTGTTAGTGGGTGTTTGTATGTGTGTATGTGTCGACGCAGCTTTGTGCATGCATGTCTGAATATGTGTGAGTGTGCACCCTGATGCCATCCGACTCCACAATACACGGCAGTTGTCCAAGCCCTGGGCCATGCACCCCACTAACCCCATCCCTATCCTCTCCAATGCTTATGTCACCATGAGTAAGCCGCTCCGGTCAGCACATCCAGTGTGTGTAACCTGATCGTGCCGGCGTCCGTCTCGTCTCATCTCCCATGCCCTTCGCCCGCTCCCAGATGGGTGAGACGCGGCCCGCGTTTGGTGGGATGCACCGTAACTGAGCCGGCGATTAGACACCCGTCTGTTTTGTTTGAGGCCCTACAGTCGCCGGGGGAGAGCACGCGAGCGGAAAAGAGCTTGCTGCTGTCATCACAGTAAACAACCTGAAGTAAGCTGCTGTCTACCGGAATGCAGGAGTGGGGAAATGTTTGTGCGAGCTGAAATGTATACTTACAGGGATGGAGGCGGGCGGTGGGGGGGGGAATGCCTGTAGGATGCTATTGTTTGTGTGTGTGTGTGTGTGTGTGTGTGTCCGTGTGCGTGTGGGTATTTGTGCAAGTGACTACATGTATCTTTGAGTATCAAAGCATTTGTGTGGTCCTTTGCGAATAGTGTGTGTAATTTACTTATCATTGGAACTTGGTCCATATGTGTGTATGTGTGTATATGAATGTGTGTGTGTTTGACTATGGAGGCTTGTGTACTGTATGTGTATGTGTTTGAATATGTGTATGTGTGTGTGTGAGAGTGTGTGAGAGTGTGTGTCATCTTGTGCATTAGTCTATTACCCAGGGAGAGATAAAATACCTTGTCCAGTCTCTTGAGAGCTGTGTGGGTTGTGTACTGCTGCTGGTCCTGTGAGTTATGCCGTGTGCTTGCCCACTGAGGATGTGCCTCGAATCAACACACATGCCTATATTCCACCCAGTAGCCAGCACTTACTGATGACCCACTGCATACTGCACCAGCTACATTAATTCACATCAAATATTTGTTTAGCAATTCACTTCTTTTTGATTGGGTGCCTACTCTGTGTAGGCAATGTGTTATTAGATTTCGGTCGTGACGTTCAGATGCTCAGACTGTATTCTTGTGTTTATGGCGTTTCCTCCACGTCTCTGCACTTAAAGGCTGATTAGAGGAAGCGACTGTTTGAAAAGTACTCGGCTGGCATTCAGAGAAATAATGAGGCGCTTGTGAGACGAAAAAAGCCACTGAGTGCTCGTGTACACAGCCAGCCCCAGCACATCTGATCTGACCTCAGGGTTGTGTCTTCATCACCACCTGACTACTGTAGATTCTTTGAGGATTTAAAAAAGAACTGGATCGTGGAATGAATTATTGTAATGAATGGTCAATAAGAAAACAAACAAGTATGCAACAAGGGTTTAAAAAAGAACTGGATTGTGGAATGCTTTATTGTAATGAATGGTCAATAAGAAAGCAAACAAATATGAAACAAGGACAGGGAAGCGCAAGCTCTATCTTAAAAAAAAAAACACACTTGTGTTTGGTGTTTGTGCAGCAGTGCTTCACTGCTAGGAGTGTAATTATGTTTGTCCACTGCACAGGTGTGCTGGTTTGTGTTGTGCTGTGGGAGGCTTGACACTTGTGATGGGATATCGAGATACGGCGTAGCTTTGAAATTCGTAGAGCGTGGCGGCTGACTCTTGACCACATCTGGGCCGCCTGTGGAAGTCTGTTTGGTGGTGCCGTTTGAGGGGCTTGAGCGACGAGAAGGGGGTAAAGAGGCGCGTTGTGAAAAAAAAGGCGCCGCTTTTACGAAAGTCGCGAAAAAGAAAAAGTTCCCTATTTCACTTAACCCCCACTGAGTGTAACAAAAGAAAACGGTAAACAGACTAAGAAGTGAAAGCTGCCCGTCGTGAAATCCCCATCTGCTTCACGGCTGATTTCTGACACACTCAATCTGTTCCCTGCCTCTGTGCACCCCACCTCCACACACACACACACACACACACACAAACACTGCACACACACACACACACCCTCCCCACCACACCCAATGTTGTTCTAGACCATATCTTTCTGTTTACTCCAATCAGCTGTCACAGTGACTTCTTTAGATTATTAGAGCGTGCGCCCACTTTCCCAAACTCCATTTACCATCACACTTACCATCATCTTTCCCTCACTCTCTATCTATCTGTCTTTCTCTCTCTATCTATCTCTCTCTCTCTCTCTGTCTTGCTCTCTTTCACTCTCTTATTTTTTCTGCTCTTTTGTCTTTGTTTGTTTCACGCTGTTTTTCCCCCCAACCATATGCCATAGCAGGCTGCTCAGCAGAGGCTGAATTGATAAGAAACGGAAAATAGAATGAGGAAATTGGATGTTTTGTTTTTTTTTCCTCCTCCTCCTTTTCATTTCAACTCTTTTTTTAATTTAATTTCCCATTGCATGTCTCTCCGCCATGAGAATGTGTTTGGCTCCTTGACAGCCCACTAAGGAGGGAGATGGGAGGCAAGGGTGGCTTTAGCGCAAAATAATTAAAGAGACTCAGGACATGGCATTTGATTTTTTTTTGTTTGTTTGTTTATTTTGGTTTGTTTTTATTTTCTGTGTGAAAGCCATGTGAGTTTGGCGATGTGAATGTGACACACACACACACACACACACACACACACACACACACACACACACACACACACCCCCCCACACACACACACACACACTATGCTTTATGAATAGTAGAGACGGGATGTGTGAGTTGTGTCAGCTGTGTGGTTGCCAGAGAAGATCTGCACCTCCTCGGAGACACGAGGTAAAACTGTGCGGTGAAATATAGCCTTGGCATCCAGAGCCGCACAGTCAGGGGAACAACGGTGGGAAGGAGACAACTAAATCACTGCTTTTCACTTTTGTTTGTCAACACTGAGACACAATGCAAACACACACACACACACACACACACACACACACACACACACACACACACACACAATCACACACTAACACACACACACACACACTCAATCTTGTATGCAAGCACAGGCATATATACACACATGCCAGTGAATTGGCAGTCATAAAAAAGCATACACATATATTGTCGCATAAAAACTCCTATGGACCTGCTCTGCATTGAGTGCACAAGGTTGTTTGTATTTAAATGAAGTGAAGCAAATTGTAAATGTTATCAGATCATAGAGTGTAAGATGTATTGCCTGATGGTAATATTGCAAATAGGAGTTCTGCATTGCATCAAGGTTGTTGAGTTAACCGCATCTCTCCATCCCTCTATTTCTTTCTCTCTCCCTCTCTCTCTCTGTCTCTCTATCAGTAGCTTTCTGTCTCTCTTTTGCTCTTTCTCTTTGCCCTTGTTCATTAAGCCCTCTGTAAGTGTGTGTGTGTGTGTGTGTGTGTGTGTGTGTGTGTGTGTGTGTGTGCATGTGTGCGTCCGTGTGTGTATGTCTACATATGTGTGAGTGGTGAATTAATTTCATTAAGCCCTCTGTAAATGTGTGTGTGTGTGTGTGTGTGTGTGTGCATGCGTGCGTGTGTGTGTCGTGTCTACATAATGTATGTGTGGTGGATTTCCACAGTACTACTGTGATACCAGCCTGCGGTCTGCTTTTGATGAATGACTTTTGGTGAGATTCAGATGAAGTGGAAGCCCCTGGTCTGCCTCCAGCCCCAGCTCTGCGCTGCTCTGCTCTGCCTCAGAGACCCAGCTCCACTCACAGTCCGGTAAACAGGAGTGAAACTCACCCAGGCCCTCTGCCTCTGCTGAGCACACACACACACACACACACACACACACAGACACACACACACACACACACACACACACACACACACACACACACACACACACACACACACATACACATACACACACAAACTCTCTTTCTCTCTCTCTCACACACACACACACACACACACACACACACACACACACACACACACACACACACACCTTCAACTTAGCATCTCCACACTTGTTACTCCTCTAAGATCATTTTCAGGAGCGTTGCGGAAGAAGAATCTTCCCTCTTTCCCACTGCACACACCTAACACATAACACACACCACATACCACACACCACACATCACACACACCTCACACATAGCACACACACACACACACACATACTGCCCCCTCCCCAACACCCTCACCACCCCAAACGCTTTATTTTATCCACTGGTGCACTGTGCTTCTCCGGTGTCGCTCCTCAGCAGATGGCTTTGAACTTGCTCAGCATTTCTCACCTCCCTCCCACAGGACAGGAGTGGCAATCAGCTGTGTGTGTGAGGGGCTGCTAGACCCATCTCTCTCCCTCCTCCCTCCTCCTCTTCCTCATCCTCCTTCTCCTCCTCCCCCTCCTCCTTCACTACCCAGGGTGAGGTGCGGCGAGACGCCTGCTTATGAGGAATGGATCTCCCCTCGTCCCTCGTTAATCCTCCCCAAAGTCTCAGGGGTTTGAGTCCCTCCACATGGGGGTAGAGAGAGAGAGAGAGAGAGAGAGAGAGAGAGAGAGAGAGAGAGGCCTGCGTGGTCCGTGGGAGGTTCTTATGGATGAGATATCCGGTCTTGGCCGTGTAGGTGGCAGGTCTGGGATCAGCTCCAGAGAGGGCTTGGGAGGTGGCAGAGGATGTTGTGTCACGGGATCTGCTGAGAAGTTTTTTTTTTTTTTTCGTCCTCTTGCTGTGGGCCGCAAAGCTTCCTCTGTGCCAGAGACGTGCCGATCCTAACAGGAACATTGTTTTCTGAATATTTTAAACTTATAAAAAAAGAAATAGCCAACACACACACACACACACACACACACACACACACACACACATACACACCCCAGAGTGTTCTCTTACTCCTCCTATGTCCTTCCGCTGCCATGCTATATAATTAGTATGTCAGACATAAATGCAGAGCCACAAGTCCCTACGATTTACTTTCTGGGTGAGTGATGGTCAGAGTGAAAATCACATGGTGTTGGAGCTAAAGACTCCAAAAATACATGCATGCATGTTGTTCGGTTTGCACTATCAGGACAATTGTTAGAGACTTATTATTACGGAGTTATTAAATGTTGTGGAAATGTATCCATATAATGTCATTTGTCTCTTTAGCTATCTTCCTAGTGAAACTGCTGGCTGACATTGGTATGTTTTTTACACATTTATTTAGCTTGAACAGCTGAAGGACAGTTATCTGACACATCCTGGTTTTCAGGAATCCTTGTGTGCTGAAATAATTTCCACCTACCCCCCTCGGTGCACAGGAGTCATTGCCTGACACACCCGCTCTCTTTCCATCTCCCTCTCTCTCTCTCCTTATTTTCCTTAGTATGAGTTAATATAATTGCATGCATACATACCCACTACATATTTCGCTAGCTGGATAAAGTAATGACATGTCTGCTGATGTTAAATTTAACAGTGTTTTTGTGCAGCAATCCAAGCCTGTATTGATTTCTCTAAATGCCCTGTCTTCTAAAGTCTGACAGAGCGCTGGGCTGTGAACTTGCAAAGTGGCTAGTCTGGTTTTTTAAGCCTGGAGGACACATTCATGGGTCAAGGACTGAACTCTCTGTTGACTTGATCTTGAATTTCTTTTTCATTGTCAGGAGAAGAAATGACATTTTAATTAAATTCAAACACGTTCATCACTCCGGGAGTTGCAGTTTCATCCTGCCCCCTCAATCAGTGCCGGAGGTGCCGCGCTGCTGAAATATGACGAGGCTGAATTTGCCGCCTAAACATCAATTAGGAGGAGAGGAAAAAAAAAAGATCATTTCCAGGTGTTTGGGCTTCCTGCTGTTTGAAGTTTGTCATTTCGATTAAAGTCCTGTTGCGTCAAATTACATTCAGCCATTTTAATGTATATCAAGTTGATCCCATGGAGGGTGGTGGAGGAATGTGATTTGACCTAGATAGACCATGTCATTATTGCTTCCTCCATTTCCCTCACTCTCACTCCCACTCTCTCTCTCTCTTTCTCTCTCTCTCTTTTTCTCTCTCACTCTCTTCTCACATTCTTTATGTCTTTCTCTTTGTCCCTGTTTTGAATAGATGGTACACAGCATGAGGTATGTAGTTAATAACCTTTTTTAATAAAGCTTTTTATTCAGGCATTACTGTCAATCAGGCAAGGCTGGGTTGATGATTGGCTGGTGTGAGCATGGCGGGGGGTGGTAGCTGCTAACAGGGTCATGCAGACAGCGCGTGTGAGTGGGGTCCCTGCCTCATCCGTCTCCTGGTTTATATTTAGGTGTGTGTACCTGCTGCATTTGGGACGGGCCACGCTCCAGCTGCTGAGGAGCAGTGGTGCACCCTGGAAACTGGGGGTGAGACGTGGGTTTGTGTATGTGTGTGTGTGTGTGTGTGTGTGTGTGTGTGTGTGTGTGTGTGTGTGTGTGTGTGTGTGTGTGTGTGTGTGTGTGTAGAGAAAGAGAGAGAGCTAAAGAGAGCTAGAGAAGTGGTGTCTGTATGTGTGTGTGAGGGAGGGAAGGAAGGGGACTCAGTGACTTTGCCACGCGAAACGGAAATGGAATGAGATTGCCCCTTTTCCTCTCTCTTGTGAAGGATTGCTGTGTGTGTGTGTGTGTGTGTGTGTGTGTGTGTGTGTGTGTGTGTGTGTGTTGCTGAATGTGAGGAGTCTGGGTCAGCTGATATTAATGGCAAAAGACAGCACACCCTCTCACCTCTGACTGAAGCTTAGCTGAGGAGGTGAGGTGAGGAGAGCAGAAGTGAGGAGAGGAGAGGAGAGGAGAGGAGAGGGAGGGAGAGAGGGAGGAAGATGCCCAGGAGGAGACTCATTTTCAGGTGTGTCTCTACTATCTCCTCTCCCTTTTTCTTCTCTGCATCCTCTACCTCTATCTCTTTCTTTTTCTGTTTCTCACACTCTTTTTCCATGGGCAGTTTCCCCTCCTCTCTCTGTGTTGTTCATCTCTTTCTATTTGTTACACTCTGTCACCTTCACTACACACACATGTAAACGTGCGCACAGACTCAAGCCCTCACACCCTTGTGTGT